>NW_010339092.1:28640-55407 GCF_000700745.2 Antrostomus carolinensis
GAGAAGGACCTGGGAGTCCTGGTGGACAACAAGTTAAATATGAGCCAGCAGTGTGTTCTTGTGGCCACGAAGGCCAACGGTGTCCTGGGATGTATTAGGAACAGTGTTGCCAGCAGGTCAAGAGAGGTGATCCTCCCCCTCTACTCAGCCCTGGTGAGGCCCCACCTGGAGTATTGTGTCCAGATCTGGGCTCTCCAGTACAGGAAGGACATGGAACTCCTGGAGCGTGTCCAGTGAAGGGTGACTAAGATGATTAAAGGACTGGAGCATCTTTCATATGAGAAAAGGCTGAGGGAGCTGGGCCTGTTCAGCCTGGAGAAAAGACGACTCAGAGGGGATCTGATTAATGTTTATAAATATCTAAAGGGAGAGTGTCTGGAGGACAGGGACAGACTCTTCTTGTTGGCACCCAACAATAGGACGAAAAGCAACGGGCATAAACTGCAGCATGGGAAGTTCCACCTGAACATAAGGAAGAAGTTCTTTACTGTGAGGGTGACTGAGCACTGGAACAGGCTGCCCAGAGAGGTTGTGGAATCTCCCTCCCTGGAGATATTAAAAAACCACCTGGACAAAATCCTGGTTCATGTGCTCTAGGTGGCCCTGCTTGAGCAGGGTGGTTGGACTAGGTGACCTTCAGAGGTCCTTTCCAACCTCAACCATTCTGTGATTCTGTGAAAGACTCATTCATTAGAAAATAATTACTTCTGATCACTGAAGACCACAGTGTTCTAGACCTACACTATCCTAGACAGGAAGTTCTGGAAGGGACATAAGATCACTTTGCCTAGGCTCAACACAGATACTAATTGATATATAACATGCCTAACAGAAGCTAACTTACTTGCAAAACACAAGGTTAAGGTTTATTTCTACTTTTGAACGGATCTACTGCTTATGGAACATGAAAATGGTTTGTTGTTAATCACCCTCCATGTGATACAACTCTAACTGGAATATCACAGTTACTGATTTACCCATTCTAAGTGAGGTACTATTAATTGATCCCTCTGGAGTTAATGTGAGTCTGCTTCAGGCATTGATTTGTTTGTTGCTCTCATCTACATTATTTCAACACTGAGTTTTTTCTTCCAAATAAGAAAGTGGTTACAGGTTTTAAAGTCAGTTATAGCCCTACATATGGAATAGGTAATATCAACAAAAAAACCCCACAGATAATTTAAAAGGTAGCTCTAAACATAATTTACAACATACCTTACATATTTAGACCAACTGCATCTTAGGATGCTTAAATTTGAAACAGATGGTCAGGTGATTTGAAAATCATTCAAGGAAATCAGCTCACAGTAACATGAAGGAATATCTGCTAGATTGAAAACAGAAAAAAAGAGAAGGCTGTTGGTTGGGTTGGAGAGTAAATGAGACTACAATAGGTGTTTGGGTCTGTAAAGAATAATTTTCTGGGTTATGAATATGATATTCACCATGATACATACTTAGGAAAAGAGAGATAGATTCTGACAGGCAATGCTTAGTTGCAGACAGTTTAAAATCAGTGCCAATATAGAAACAGGAAATGTATCTTATAAATAAACATGACTAAATGTATGAAGACTCCAGGAATTTGAAGTGACAGTTTAAGTGGCACCTTGTGGTTCATCATATTTGATCCCACTGTGTCAATGTCACAGTGGCAGCTGGTATGAATTGCTGGTGGAGAAGAGGATAATAAGCTGCTCTCCTCACCCTTGCCATCTTTATGAACCAAGTTATTCATATTTATGGGAAGTGGAAACTGGGACAGTGGTTTTGAAAAGTAGAAAAAAGAAGGGAAGTTCACTATACTCAGATCGTGCCCTCAAGTAAAAAAAGTTAAGATATTTCAGCAGCAGGTAGGGAGGAAGACAATAACATTTGTCCCTCCATAGGAATGCTATTCTTCTCTCAAGTTCTGGTCTATGATCTCCTGCCCAGCTCTGCTCTAAAGACACCCTGTTTTGTGTTGTACATACAATTTAATTGACTTGTGTAGCTGACTACATTGCATAATGGGTAATGTGTGTCCAAACCCCTTCAGGCAGAGTCAAATCTCCCTTTAGCTAGATGACTGCCCCAACCATTGAGTTACTGGGTGAGGAAAGTGGACAGCAATGCCTCTCTTCCATCAGGGGTCTGAGTCTTCTCAGTGATTGTGTGGTGCTCCTAGTATACTTAACCTGGATGCTGAATGTTCCTGTGGCTGGCCAGACCCCCAAAAGTCAGGTGCTGCAACAGTTTGCCTCAAAAGATTTGACTCACCTGCCTCCTTCACAGTTCTACACCTAGAGTTGAAATTCAGAATTCAATAGCTCTGGGATTGCATACAAGGAGCCCGGTAGCAGAGGCACAAGAGTCCTGTGCAGTGTATTACAGCTGGAGAAGGTAGTTGGCAGCTACAGCACTACTAACAAGGAACTACCCACCAGTACTGATGACCACTTTCAGCTTTTTGGCCAACTCCACTAGATGAGTCAGAATTGCTTTCTTTACTGTTAGACTTTAGTTTACTCAAGGAAAGCCCCATGTCTTACTTGTTCAGTCTGTGCACTAGACCATACTTTTTCCATACCCCACAGTGAAATGCCTATGCAGCAAAGTTGTGAACATGGCTTAATGTTCATCATTAGTTTGTCAAAGCCTTAGGTGGTATACATGACTTTCAGGAGACAAGGAATACTGATGACCCGGGATACTATGGAGCTTTCTAAAAACTTCCCATGGATCAGCAATAGCCACATGAATAGAAGTAGGTTGAAAGGACATTGCTTTCCAGCAACATTTGAGATTTTCTCTCCAGCACTTTGTAGAAATGTCAGCACAGGGCATAAGTCTGAGTCTGGGTGAAAGACACTTTTATCCTTAAATTGGTACCTCTAACATTTGCACCTTGACACTCTCAGTACTGACACCCTCAGCACCAACAACTATTTAATGTCTTTTCTCAGCAGTCCTGTATTCATATTAAAAATAGGACTGCAACTGTTGGAAATGTGTAAGATAACTTTTCATCCAATCCAAAATGTATCCATTTCATTGTAATATATACATGGCATTTGTACATTCATCAGTATTTGAAATCCCGTCTTTAAATTGTCCTATATATGCACATATATTTATAAGTTAATAAAAATATACCCTTTCCACATTTTTTTCTACAATGAAATAGCCTGTGAGTAAATTTAATTTTCTTTTTACTGTTTACTCAGCACAGTGAAAGAATATATTGACTGCTAAGTTTCTATTACTTTTTCCTCTACAGCTTAAGAAAATGGACTCCCACTCTTATTAATTTCAAGTATTTTCCTTTTGTCCCATAAAATGTCACTGCACCTCTGACCTCTTTGCAAATTTACAGGTAGAAAGAATTCAGACACCATTTATTCACAGTCCTTTCCAAAACAGCTGTGTTCCTCACAAGAGTTTTCTGCACTGTGAATGTTTCAGTCATAAAACCATGTGGCTGACATATAAAAACAAATTGATTTCAAGAGCCAGATTTCTTAATTGGATGACTGGAGCCACTGTGATCTAGATCTTGCTTCTATCAATCTTTTCTTTATTCCTCTTTAGTCAAGTGAGTTGTGCCACTGACTTCATCAAAAGTGTACATATGGAAAAGGATAACATGGCACATTGTTTGTTCCCATTTCATTTCTTCAGTTGCCTGCTGCTGGCATCTGAAAGATCCTACATAATGAGACACTCTGTTAATGAGTGAATGGTGTAGACCTGGAAGCAGCCTGGTTCACCCTGCGCTGTGAAATCTCAGGTTCTGAGTTGGGTCGTTGGACACCAAGATTGATCAGATGCAGCTCACTGGAGGAATATAGCTAGTCAACCCTGTTAAGTAAGATTGAGGGCTGGATCCTCTGAAGTTTACAGTGCTACACAGATCATATGTGCTGAAACACATGAGAACCCAATGGGTAAAATTATTTAACTGCATGGGTATTTGCAACAAGCAGCCACTACTATGTAAGTAGAGGAAATCATATCATCACTATGAACTGTCCTGTGGGAAGTGACTTCATAAACTCTTCCATTTTGTTTTTCCATGACACAAACTGTTCTAAATCCCACATAAAGGTCTGAGTTCAACCCTGATGCAACTACAGTGATTTAGTAGAGTCATGGAAGGATCTTGGTTAAGGCAAACTGTTGCAAAGTTTTCAAATTGTTCCCACCTTGCGTAGTTTAGCCTTATCAGAATACTTTAACCCCTGAAACAGGAGAAAGAAACCTTTGTCCAGAATTTGGTTCTCGTAATTTCTTAGGTCAGATATGATCTCATTAGTGTCACTAAACATAAAGATGTCATTCATACAAATTAACAAGACAATACAACAAAAATATTTTAAATCACCTCATTATTGGAACAAAAATAAAAGGCAACAACAACAACAAAAAAACCCAACTGAAAATGAAAGGAGAGCATTCCTCTTGTACAGCATGGCAGGGAATATCTGTTGCTATTAAAAATTAAAATGGAAAATAAATGGCTTAGGTATAATTCAGGTCCCACACAACAGACATTTAACACTTGCCAGAGCCACCACCTAGGCATAGAATAGAAACAGATGATCCCAACCAACATGAGATGAAATTGACGCTGATTGGTATGAGAAGGGCAGGCCAGAAATCATTTGCAGCCTCATAAATGGCAAAGTGCTCGATGGCCTGTGCCACTGAGGCCCAGACGATTGATGCTGTGAGAACTTTATCAGTTTAACCCTTTCCCCCTGACTCTCATCTCTCCACACGAACACCTTACCAAACCAAATCATGTTTGTGAATTCAGAGGATTTAATCTGTATTGTAGTTCTGACACAGGGCTCAGGCTCATGCCCAGATCCACGGCTGTTGACATTTGCTGGTACGTTGGCTAATGCCACAAAGGTTGCCAACTGGCTTGTCAAGATGGACACATGACTGGGGGTGCTTGGTCAAGCTCATATTCCACTGGACCAGGCTAGATGAGCAAGACTGCTCTGCAGGCTCCCAGCTGGGCACAGTACCAAAGACAGCCCAACAGTACTTAGAGAGTCACATGGGATTAGCTTCATGTCTAAATGACTGTCTAGAGAGAATCTTGAGGGAGGGCTATCACAAGCCTCACCAGCTTTTGCTAGAGCTGCAACATCCATGCCTTCACTAGCATGAATACACAGAAACATGTATTGAAACCAATGGAGAAGGGATTCTCAAATGAGACATTTCTCTCACTGCTGGGAAGAGCATGAAAGAGCAGCTTGTGAATGTCAGGAGATGGTCAGATCACTTAATGTGCCACTGAAGATACTTGTGGTAAGAAATCAGCATCAACTGGAGTAGAAGAAGGGCTGAGGACATGGTGTACTACTGTAGTATGTACTACACTACTCTCAAGTGCATCAATTACATATCAGAGTTTTAAAAAATAATAAGAAAACTGGCAAATACAGTAATTGGTTGACATAAATTATTTCAACATAATTAAAAGGTGATAAAAATTAGCATAAGGACAATACTTGATTTATAAAATTCCCAAACGATTTCAATTAGAAGATACAGACCTATACTTTTAATCCAGAAAAGAAAATAATAAAGAAATATTTTCTTTTAATGACCTCATTCTTGAATGTATTCTGCCACTAATCCAAAGTTGTGTTTGGGTAAATTGCTCATTCTAGAGATTTCTGGGTTCTTGGCAATTAAGTGAGAAAATAATAATTATTGTTACAGTTAACAGTTGCTGCTACTGTTAATAATTATCATAATGCTCTATCAGAGAAAATTATTCTGATTTAGGCAGAAGCACAGAATTGTCAACAAAGCAAAGTTTCTGGAAATTAAATGAGTTTTAGAAAAAATTATATTTGCTCATGATCCAATGAAATGGAAGGAGTGTATATGCCAAACTGATGATTAAGCTATAAAAACACTCAACAATAACTAATTCATATATAATAACATGCATTTATTTATAAAGTCACAAAGCCTGAAAAATTCTTAGTGTTACAGACTAGATCTTGAGAGTGAACATAAGGCTGTCTGGATCACACCATGCTTTTAGTAACTTATGATTAAATCATGCTACAGATAGCAAATAAAGCTTTTATTTCTGGAAAAAATATTTCATCCAGCTCATAAAATTGCTGGAAGAGTCCTTTCTTAATTACAAATTTTACTCAGTTCCTTGGTACTATCATGCAAATGTTTCCTTAGAAGAACAAGCATTGCCAAACTAAATTAGAAAAAAAGTCACGGATTATGAGCTTTAAAAAATGGTTAAAGCAGTTCTTAGAAATGTATTCTAGGTGTAAGGTAGGGAAAAGAAGTGAAAGATCACAGACTCAGATATGTCAGATGGCTATTGTTTGCTTTATTGCAAAATGATCTTGTGGTTGAAAATTGAACTGGGCCACATCAGGGTCACATTGTCTAGAAGTTGATCTATGGAACTTGGGGTAGATCATAAAAATTCAGCCTGCCTCAGTAGAAATACTACCCTCATTTAAAGGAAAGTTATGAGATACTTTTCTGCTTTGTTTAAATACAAATATTAAATAAAATTAGAATAGATCAGAATAGAACAAATATATATATATATATATATATATATTAAAGCACAAGTAGTTTTCACAGCAGAAGTGAACTTAGGCAAGTTTCAGCTTCCCTGTTACACAGATGAAATTATTATCTTAAATAGGATTAATCTGTTCTTAACTGGTAGAAATGAGTCAAAGAAATAGAAAAAAACAAACAAACAAAAAAAACCCCAAAACAAAAAATCCCAAACAAACCCCTTCTTGCCATCCTGTAATGTTTTGGGGAATGAATGGGAAGTGTAAGAGAGGTGGTTCCCACAAGGTCCTGATATACTGGTGAGACTTTATAAAGGAGCCCATTTCATTATCCCTTGATTTGTTGCAGTTGCTATCTAGTGTTTCACAGAAGGCTGGTGGGAACAATGCTGACTTCTGCCCAGTTTTAGTGATCCTCTTTTTAATCTAATTCCATCACACTTTTAGTTTCTTAGATCTGTATAAATGATCCTTCTGTCCACACTTTTTTTTCACAACACCTTCCCCGAGCTTCCCTATGAGTAAAAATAAGCCTAGCTGACATCAAGTCATAATTTGCATGAGCTAATTTTGCCGAATTCTGGAGAATTTGCTTGGGCTGTATTCCAACACACGAGGAGTTGAGAGAAAGCATCTCAAGGTCAGCACAAAGAAGGAGGGTGTAAGCAAGAGAGGTGTAACCAGACTCATCATCAGCATGTCTCATGTTGTAACAGAAGAGCAAAACCCTACCCCTTGCACAACTCTGTTGTATAACACAGAACTTGGGTGGCCAGTACAGCAATACACACTTGTTTGCATGACTGACTCATGTCCTCACAGCTGCTGTAGCTTACATGGTCTCTGCCTTTGCAGCCTTAGTTGTTTGTAGCTGCCAGCTGCAGATTTGGGCATTTTGTGAAGTCTGTGCCTGTCATCATGAAAGGCATCCTGCATGGTACGTAATATCTGACATGCTGGTCATGGATGTGCTGCCACTTCTTCTGCTCAGGAGCTCCTTGTAAGATTATTCTTGTTCTGTGGTCTTGTCAAAAAGTTTTTGCGAGTGTCTTGTGCTGTGTTGAGTAGTTAAATGAAATGTTTCTACTGCATCTGACGACCCCTATGACAACACGATCCCATTGACTTTATTATGTTTGGGAGCACAAAAGCAGCTGCCATTCATAGATCTGTCTTCTGTAAAAGTTACTCCATGCAGTAACCTGCCAAGAAAGGAATTCATGCTATGGTAAATGTGCTTTATTCCTTGTCTTATTTCATCTGTGCTAAAGGCCCTGCATCCTGGCATGGTGGTAACTTAAAAGCATGACTATATTCCCTCATTGCATTTTAGAGAAATGGGTCACATCTTGTCCAAATTAGAAGTATACAATTACCTTTAACTACATCCCCCCAACAGCACTTCTGCTACCACACCTCAGAAGTACAAGTACCATTGCTGGCACAGCCATGATGCTGTCAGGTACCCAACATAACCTTATCTTCCATTCTCTGCCTCCTAGCTCCAAGTTACCTCTAATTACATGTTTTGATGCATCTTTAGGAAAACCCATCAAAAATCATTACAAGAAAATGACTACGTTACTTCTGGTAACATAGGAAAATATTATCTTGTTCTTGTTTGGTTTTGAGTTGTCTTCCTTTAGCTTGCTATTCATGATATACCTCTAGCCTGGTGAAACACTTTCAGTCACACCTAATTTAGTGTGTAAAGAGCATTTCTGACTGCTCCTTTACCATGGTAAACCCTAGGGCCAGGAATCCCAAGTAAATTGTCTCATCTAATTCACCAAAAGTAGAACACCAGAGTCAGAGCTGCCCCTTGTAAAGAATAGACAATGTGCCCAGTTATGACCCAAGCAGTAAATCTGGTCAAAAAGTAATGAGTGGAGACATAAAGAACAGCTTCACTTTCCATAAAGCATTACATGTCCCACTTAGTACCAGATTCAGGTGTTTTCAACAATATTGCTTTGCTTTTGGGGGTTTTGCCCTTTCTAAACCTGGTATTTTTTCAGATGTGATTTTAAGAAACAGTTGAGGTTTCCAAACTCCAGCTTAATTTTTACTAATTATTTCCATACCATCCTCATTCAGAGAATTCCCATGGACTGTAGCTTTTCTCATGGTATTTTGAATAGCAAAAGGGATATCGGGGGCAATTTGCAGGAGCAAAAGTGAGTAAAAAGAAAGTGGCAGCTATGGAATTTTCTGATAAGGCAGAAAAAGCACATCATTAACTGACTTGATGATGGTGGGCAAAGTTAAAAGAACACCCCTGCTTGAGATTTCTTTATTTGTACAAGTAATTAATATATTATTTGGCTCAAAAAAGGATTAGACAACCTTGTCTCTTACTCAGAGCAACTGTGCTAATAGCTATCTTGCCTTTGAAAAAGCTAACACTTTATATTTCTCTAGTGCTTTTCACCACAAAAGTACATAGTTGGCAGTCCTTATTGCAACCAATAGGAAGAGAAAATTCCTCATGTACCTTTGAAGGGCAAATATTTTGGCTGGCGCATAGCAGTTAATTAATATTTTTCTTGTTCACAGTACTGCAGTGTCCCAACCAAGGTCAGGGCTGCATTGTGCTAGGCACTGTATAGATTCATGGAAGGAGCAAGTTGCTGCTTAAAGCTCAATAGAAAGGAATGATAAGTTAGAGGACACAATGGGAGTGCACTCAAATCAAATGCAAAAGACAGTATACATCACATGAGTTTTAACCCAGGGTTCTGTTCAACTTGTTAGGCTGCCTCGTAGCACAAAAATCACTACGTAACACAAAATTCAGTGATTTTAGGTTATCCTCTAAAAGAGGAGAGGTGCAATGGCACCTTAATTATCCTCCTGAAACAGCAATTGATAGTTGTAGTCAGAAATCAGTTGGAGTTTACAGGTGGTCAAAGTGAACATTATGGCCTTTGCTAAGCTGAATGCAGCATTCTTTATTCACAGCAGAGCAATCTAAATTGCATGTGTAGGAATTTTGCAGTTTCCTCAGACTGAAGACTCTTGTGCTGAAACCTTGGCCTGAATCAAAATGAGTTTTGCAAACAATATTGAAAAGGAGATTCCTCTATAATGTGTATCTCTGAGAATCTGGGTATACATGAGTAATGAATGTAATACAGTTTTAATGAGAATTTCATTTTATGACTCAGGATACAAGAAGACATAACTTCTCTTAATATAATTACCTTTGATTAATCTGTGGGAGTTATTAATTTCAGACAAAAGTTTTGCTTTTTTTGAATGTCCAGATTAATGAAACTACTCTTCTTGAAGGTAGATGATGACGGAGATATAATAGGCACTGAAACAGAAATGTATTGGACAGCTTACTGGAAACTGAAATTACAGCAAATGAATATTGCACATTGACCCATGAGCACAGTGGCCACTTTTTCAACAAGAATTCTTTTATCTCCCCTCCACTAGCACTTTTAACATACATGCAACACAATCTGCTTTAAGCTATTACCAAGCACCTCTCTGAACTCTCTGAAACACAAAGTAGGAATGAGAAGGAAGGACTATTAAAGGAACAAAAGTATTCCGCCCAGGCATATTAACATTATAATTTATATTCTGTATTCTGATTGTAGCCAAGGGGCTGAAAGAAAATTGGGCTCCATTATGTGAGAGGTTGTTCAGACTCACAAGAAAATAAAGTCTGAGCTCAGAAGAATTCAAAATCTTATTTCCAGCAAACCAAACAAATGAATATAAGAAACAGTAACAGGGAATTCAAAGAGGTCTGATGAGGGAGACAGTATTAAGGAAGGATCTGGTGATGGACTGTAAAACTGTTTAACCTCTTTGCTTACAGTCTGCTCTGTTTTACTACATGTTCTATTCTGCTGAAAAGGGGTGCAGGAAGGAAAGCTGCTTGCATCCCTTAACTGACAGATATTCCTTACATGATGTGGCACACTTTCGATTCAGGGGATTTTATGCCTTTCCTGAGAGCAATCTGAGTGAAGTAGCTGGAGTGCAGAGCAAGAGCAGGGCAGCAGCAAACCTGTAGCACAGACAGAGAGTGGTAAACTTCTACAGAACAAGTAAAAAGACACATTTCCATTAACCAAATCCATCCTACTGATATAATGTTTGTGACAGCCCAGAAAAGTACTGAAAATCACTGGACTGAACCCAATGCTGTAAGAAAGAACCAGATCTGAAAAGACCTTTTGAGGACGAGGGGAATCTGATTGCAAACCCTTTTATTTCTATTGTATTTAACCCAATAGATCTTTGATTTGAAAGCTCATTCCACTTTTAAAGCTACTTCTGTCTTGTGATGACGGAGAGCCTGTTTGGTGTTTGTGGTGTGCTCTAGTCCATCTCAGAGCTGTGACTTACTTCATGTTCTGTCCTACCTATTCTCCTACCTAAATCAGCTACAAAGCACAAGTTAGAGGTGACAAATAATGAGATACGGAATTTCAGAATGTTTGTACCATACTGCCACACAATACATGGAAAAATCCAATTAATCTGATATATTTCATATGTAGAGGAGCAAAGTATCTGGATAGAGGATGAAAGCCCAAATGAACATTAATGAATTTATTTGTCTCTGGAATAAGCTGAATTCTGAACCCCTCACACAAAGTTTGCACTAAATTTTAATAAGTTTGCCTATAAAAAGCTGAGGGAAAATTAAATATTATTTTATTGGATTTAGCAGTGGATGAATATTTGTCTTCTGTCACAACAAGAATATTTACTCATAAAGAGGTACTAAAATAAAATATTATGAAAGATAAATGCTTATATCTAAAATGGCAAATACTTTCCCTGTATACTCTTACTTTGGGGCACTAACATTACAAATGTGCTCTATTTTTTAAACACTATTTTTCCTCCAACATTTTTTCCATTATCTTCCTATATTTATCATTGCTAGCAAAATCCATCTCCAGCTGCATCTGCATTCCTGGATGTCCTAGTTGCAATATATTAAAGGAAGGTGATATATGAGAGTCATGTACTTGGTTTTTTTCCATGTTTCATATTGGAAGCCTTCTTTTGGGGTCTACCATCAAAGCCACCATGAGACAGTTTTTGTTAGCTACTCCTTGTAGTTGTACTTTATTTATTTTTAAGTTGACTAACTTTCAAGTACTTATGTAGGTGTTTATAAGTGAACTAACTTTTAAGTGAATTTCTCCTTAAACTTGCTGGGAAGGGAGCCAAAACATATTTCTACTGAATTGATGAGTGCTATGCCTTGCCCATCTGACACATCAGAGCTGATCCTTGGAAAGAAGCATCTCATTTTGAGTCCAGGAGTACCTGGAGACTGCAATACAGTAGAGACAGGACACTGGAACTCCTCTGACTGTGGTCTAATTCCCATGTGCTTTCCCAGACTTTTTGTATGGTGTTTTTGATATTATTTAATGAGTGGAAGGTGTCCCTGCTCATGGCAAGGGAGTTGGAACTAGATTATCTTTAAGGTCTCTTCCAACCCATACCATTCTATGATTTTGTGATTCTATGACTATGAGCCTCAGTTTCCCTCTATAAAATGGGAACTATTCCACAACTTCTGAATGAGTTCTTCAAGTTCATTTTGTCTCAGCAGACAATACCTTCTTCAGAGCAGGAACATCCACTCATTGAATGAGAGCATTTACTTTAGTGGGGTTCTGTTCATGAGTCTAAATGTTGTTATAACACAAATAATTAACACAAATAAAAGCCAAATAAAAGCAGGGACTATCATTTAGATTTGTACTGTTATGAGCTTCTTATAGGCATCTACAATAAAAGATGAAAATAGAGATCCTACTTGAAAAAATGCAAAGATCTCACTTCTACCATTTCCCCAATAAACATCTCACTGGCATTCTCTTTCTTAACTTTTAATTATGAACGTTAAGTTCATAAGCATTAAACAAATATAATTTCCTCACTTAGGCAATCCTATTACAAGTGATTCACATGTACCTCACAACTTTGTGATAAAGGCAATTGTGCATTTTCCTTGTCAGCCTAGAAATAAGCATTGTATAGAACAATCCTACTCTATTTTCCAAATTATAGTGCAATAATTGGCTCACAGTTCCTAGTCACGACTGAGTTTCTGTATCTCCTACATTGCTTTCTTCTCTCTTTCATTTCCATATCTACATCTTCATTTTAAGTTAAGAGCTGAAGAATTATTCAGCAGCACAAACCAACAACTTCTCTTCCCTGTATAACTTACTTTGCCATTTTAACACACTATTTAACATGCTGAAAAGTGTGTGCATTAAAGACTGTATGTACAGAAAGCCGAATCTTAAATCTACTTTGCAGAATTTGTGTCTGCTCTTCCATCTCAGAACACAACGGAATGGCAACATATAATTCCTGAAAATAGGTGGTGAAAATCTGACAAGTGGATTTAGCTGCAAATCATGTAGATAGTAAGAATGGTGAAAAGCATAATAAAATATACTACCTTTAACATATCACACTGATAAGGGTGGCCCAAAGGCTAACTAAAGATGATCCCCAATTATAAAAAAGCACTGCTCTGTATAAGTAATTTTAATGAGCAATGAAATTAGACAATGAAGCTCAAAAGAAAATTACTACATATACGCAGAAATCTCATTACTCAAGTGGTACAGAAAATTCAACATAGAAACAGATCTGAAAGTCAGAGAGTAATAATTTATCTTTAAGTTTTACCTTCAAATTAAAACTTTGTCACGTACTGATTTTTTGAAGACATCCTGAAATGCATAACTGGCATCATACCACCAAATGTGTAATGACACTTGTGATAAAAGGTATATAATTTTGTGTCCCACAGTGTCTCTCTGCATCATAAAATTAGCCAAGGATTATGTATTTCAAAGCAAAGGACAGAGCTCCAGCATATCGAAGCCATCTGCTGAACAAATCAGACAGAAACTGCCACAATCACCAAACCACTAGATACTGCCAGCTTTACCTAAAAGGAAACACAACATGTCGCACTAGTCTGACATTCCCTGTTGTCAAAGAAGATGACTTGCATACTGATCCAGCAAGCATCTGAGCAGCTTTAAGCACAGAAATGGTTGAGACTAATTTTGTCAACTGGATTGAAATAAAAGAAAAAGCAAAGGATCTAGGATCAAAGTGTTCCAGCTCCAGATTGTGGAGCTACTATTCTCAGCAGAGGCCATTCATTTTGCATACACTGGTTCAGACAAAGGTGTCAAAGATGAGAATCTAAAATAAGTGACAAATTTATCACCTTCCAAAAAAAAAAAAAATAGTACTATTCTGTCAAAGCAGAGTCACCAAAGAGGTTCTGAAATAAAAGCACTACACTGAAAAGAGACTGCCTGGCTTCAGTATGACAGGCTTACAGTATTGATTCTTTCAATTTTTTCTATACTATACTCTATACATGGCCAAGACTTGAAAACAAAGCTGGTCCATGCTCATCCACAATTTAATGTAGTAGTATTCCTCTGCCAGCTACCACTTTTACCCAATGTGATTTGAGAATAACATCCATCAAGGACTCTTGTTGTTACTCAGTATAGATAAGATCATGCTGTTTGAGAGGAGAAGAGGAAGAGACTTTATCCAGACAGAAGTGAGCTGTGCCATGCAACCTGTCCTCTCAGCCAAAAAAACAGGTCCTTGGTTTATCAGTAGATATAAAGCCTTACTGTCCATAATGAGAGAAATTACACACATGGTTCTATATCATAGTTAAGTGGTATCTTCATCCCTGAGCCCCTGTAGGTGAATCTTCCAGGCATGATGGAAGTTGTAATCATAGAATGAGAAAATCAGAGAATAGTTTGGGATGGAAAGGACCTTAAAAGGTCATCTAGTCCAATCCCCCTGCAAGGACCAAGGACATCTTCAACTAGATCAGGTTGCTCAGAGCCCTGACCAGCCTGACCTTGAATGTTTCCTGGGATGGGGCATCTACTACCTCCCTGGACAACCTCCGGTGTTTCAACACCCTCAGTGTGAAAAAACTCTTCTTTATATCCAGTCTAAATCTACTCTCTTTCAGTTTAAGACCATTACCCCTTGTCCTATAGCTACAGGCCCTGCTAGAAAGTTTGTCCCCACCTTTCTTATAGGACCCCTTCAAGGGTTGAAAGGTCACTATAAGATCTCCCTGGAGCCTTCTCTTTTCCAGGCTGAACAACCCCATCTCTCTCAACCATTCCTCATAGGAGAGGCGTTCCATCCCTCTGATAATTATTGCGGCCCTCCTCTGGACCTGCTTCAACAGGTCCATGTCTTTCTCGTGTTTTAGGACTCCAAAGCTGGATACAATACTCCAGGTAGGGACATGTCTCATGACAGCAGAGTAGAGGGGGAGAATCTCATCCCTTGACCTGCTAACCGTGCTTCTTCTGATGCAGCCCAGGATATGGTTGGCCTTCTGGGCTGTAAACGCACATTGCCAGCTCATGTCCAGCTTCTCCTCCACTAGTACCCCCCAGTCCTTCTCTGCAGGGCTGCTCTCAATGCCTTCATCCCCCAACTTGTATTGATATCAGGGATTGCTTCAGCCCAGGTAGAGTACCTTGCACTTGGCTTTGTTGAACTTCATGAGGTTCACATAGGCCCTCTTCTTGAGTTATTCCTGGTCCCTCTGGATGGCATCCCATCCCTCAGGTGTGTTAACCACACCACTCAGCTTGGTGTCATCAAACTTGTTGAGGGTGCAGTCAATCTAACTATCTATGTCATTGATGAAAGTATTTAACAGTACTGTCCCTGAGAGACACAACTTGTCACTGATCTCCATGTGGACATTGAGCCATTGATTACTACCCTCTGGATTCAACTGTCCAACCAATTTCTCATCCACTGTACAGTCCATGCACCAAATCTATATCTCTCCAATTTAGAGAGAAGGATTTTGTGAGGAACCATGTCAAAGGCCTTCAATGTGCAGGAGGACAGTATCTCTGACTTAAGGAAATAGTTTGCACTCAGAGTTTTCAATTAGAGAAAAAACAATCTCCTTACATTTCAGGAAGAAAATATTCTTTGTCTGCAAATTGGTAAAGAACTAGAGAATTTTCCATTCTTTATACATTGCTCCAGTGATATTACTGTATATACTCCAGAAGACAGTGGCAATGTGTCTGAGCACTGAAAAATGTCTTTGCCAGAGCACTGGTTTTTGTCTGCAGCACAGAAGCTGGCAATTTTGTGCCTAAAATAGTGCTAGACTATGTCTTCTATCCTGTGAGCAACTGGTGGTGAGCTACCCATGTCTTAATTTACCAAGTAATAGTGTCTTTTGCTCCTTTTTGCCCTGCAAAAGGAACACCATTAAGGGACACTATGCGATGGGATGCAGAACCCTCCACACCAGGGGACTATTGAATTTCAGAGACATATCTGTAGCTCTCAAGGGGCCTGTTTTGTACTCTTAGAGCTCCTTGACATCATGCATCATGCATCTTGTTTTCTTCTTTCTGTATGTCAAGATTTCTTTTCTGCAGTTATTCCTGTCATCATGTCAGTGAAATAAAAACATGGAGCTATCACCATATGCTGTATGCTGCCAGCGCTCTCTTCGCTCACAGTGCATTAAACTCTTAGCCTCATTGGTGTCTCTGTTTGGACTATAAGTTCTTTGGGGCAAGGACCTTCTTACCACTGTGTTTGTAGAGTGCTTAACATAAGAAAATTGTATCATTTGTTGGCTGTTAGTCATGACTATAATAAACATAATAAATGATAATAACCTTTTTAGCAGTCCACCAATTACCAGAGATCAGAGTAAAACCTTGCAGGAAATGGGAGAGACGCCTACCCTGGGGTACCTTCTGAGCCATTCTTAGCACAAGACCAAAAAGAAAATTGTTCATAATGAGCTCTAGATGAAAGTCTTTGCAGGGAGGGAAGAACTATACTAGCAACTGGGGGGAGGGTTCCTCCTGGCCTCATCTTTGCTACAGGCAAATGGTCTTGGTCTAATTGCAATTTTGTCTTTTAGAATTTGACAATAATGGTGGTACAAGAGCAGTCTAAATGGGCTATTGTTAGTGGTGTACCCTTTCCCTCTTTGCTCAATTTTTTTGAAATAGGGGTCGTCTTTTTCTTCCCTCTGTGTTTTCTCATTCTCTCCATCTCCCCAAACAGCTCTTGCAGTGTTCTTTTCCTCCTTCCTACGCGCTCTACTTCTTCCTCACTTCAGTCTCTCACTCTGCACCCCAAAATCATCACTCACACCCCCACACGACACATAACCGTCCTCCCCTCCGCTTTTTCTCACAAAAGCTCACGTATGCCTGCTCTGTATATGGTGTTCCCAGGTGGTGATTAATGAGAGCTCTAGCTGGAGCTAAAAGCTGTGATGAGTGTCTCTATAATAACAAACATTAGTGCGGGCGAGGGAGGCACAAGCATGCGTATCTCTTCCCCAGGCTGCCAACACACTTACTATTTCATAGCAACTGATTTAAAATATGGAGTTCATGGGCCTCATTTAAGCCAGAGCCACTGAAGGTCCTGTTAACTTCTGAAGTGCAGGAAAAACTGCTGGAGAAGATCCACGCCTGTATCACTTTAGTAGAAGAGGATCTGCGTCTCCTCAGCTTGGTTATCACGTTAACTCTGCAACATCAAAGGGATTTTCTTACTGTTCAAATGCCACAAAAGAAAATCAGGAAAGGTTTCTGCTTCTGTTGGTGTTGTGGTTTAACCCCAGTTGGTAACTAAGCACACACAGCTGCTCACTCAGTCTCCCCCCATGGGATGGCGGAGAGAAGCAGAAGGGTAAAATTCAGAGAACTTGTGGGTTGAGACAAGAACAGTATAATAGGTAAAGAGAATGACACACATTGAAGCAAAACAAAATAAGGAATTCATTCACTACTTCCCAACAACAGGCAGATGCTCAGCCATCTCCAGGAAAGCAGGGCTCCATCACACCTAATGGTTACTCCGGAAGACAAATGTCATCACTCCAAATGTCCTCCCCTTCCTCCTTCTTCCCCCAGCTTTATATGCTGAGCATGATGTCATATGGTCTGGAATATCCCTTTGGTTGGAGTCCCAGCTGTGTCCCCTCCCAGCTTCCCAGCTGGTGGGGTGGTATGAGAAGCAGATGACTCCATGTAAGCTCTGCTCAGCAATAACAAAAACATCCCTGTATTGTCAACACTGTTTCCAGCACAAATCCAAAACAGAGCTACTATGGAGAAAATTAACTCCTCACCAGCCAAAACCAGCCCAGATGGTAACAGTGTATGTGGGACATCCCTCTTTCCATATGATGCTGCACGGGGCTGTGTTCCAGGGGTGTATGGAGGTCTCTGCTGCAGCAGGAGCTGCAAGCTAGCTCGAGATGCCACAAACACCCTTATGCCAGTCTCCCCTAGTGATCTCATTCAGTGTGTATGCTTCTATTTCAGGTAGAAACTGCTTAGGTCCTATTATGATGTGCTTTGAGGAAAACCAAGAAGTGTGCAAACAGAACAAGTGACATTTAATCTTTACTTCTGCGCTTTTAACTGAGAAGCTTGACAATATAGCGTGATTGGATAATGATTCAGGGAGAACTATCAGAGATGTGAAGTGCAAAGATGTCGAAAGAAAAAAAAAATAACCAAACAACTGTGATCCAAATTAGATATCCATTAGGGCTAATTTTATGCTGAGATGGGGAGGAAAATATTAGACTGTTGTGAGACAGCTACAAAGGAACAGTTGAGTTTCTGTATCATGAGGAAAAGTTTTCCTATCAGTTTTCCTGATAATAATAATTTAAATTAAAAGTCGTGATGTGAAGAGGCTATTTCTATATAACTTTTGTAAAATTTAACAGGAAACAATCACGCAAAATCTAGACATGGTATTTCACACAGTAGCTTCCATTTAGAAAGTATTTTAGATTTATATGTTGCATACTTTTGTACCTGTCATCAGAAGCAGGACCAGGCTACACTAAAGCAGTTCCAGCGTATAGTACAGTGTGCTTAATGAATGGCCAGACTCTGCCCTGCCTGATATCCCACCCAACTCATACACAGATGAAGACAGAATGTGACTTAAAGCGCCAGCTGTTGTTCTGGATTGCCTTAATTTGACTACATTAGATCCTCTCACATCATTTCTAATCTTGTTTTCCTTTGTCTAAATTTGTCATATGTGTTACTGGCCTCTGTTATCTCTGAGGTTTCCTCTCTTTTAGCTAATCCTTGTGCCTCCTCCTTTTCTTCCTCCACTTACATTGACTGCTGAGTTTGGAACATGGATTTGAGATAAATGAGGAGTGAGTAGAGATCAGAATCTATTGTTCTCATTAAAGAAACTTTCTAGCTGCTTTACTCTTCAAGTAAATAGTGCATAACAAGTAGTCTGAAAAAAGATGAAAATACGAGATAATAGAAGATCTTGTGCTGTTGTAAGAACATTCAGCAAGATGATGAGTCGTTGTTTTAGCTTCATGCCAAGGGGTATGTAGTTTAGTCTTAGTCCTTAGGTCACAAATCACTAATTACGCTTATGGCTCTACTCAGGCTGATCCTTAGGACAGAGTAAGACTCAAATTACATCTTTCTTGAGGAAGGCTGTGATGGGGTCACTGGGACCTGACCTTATTATTCTAACTGACATATCATTTATTGTCTCTCATGAATGTATCAGGATCCATTCTGATTGCATTTTGGTTTACCACTCCTAATAAACCCATTAGGAGATGACTGTAGAAGAAAACTTCATGGGTGTTTAGGGCTCAGACTCTCCCTCCCTTACACATATACTGGATGTTTTAGCTGTGGGGGACTGGGATGGCTGTAGGTTTTCTCTGCTTTCTGCTCTTGAGCTACCTGAGTGTCACACTGCTCCTTAAAAACAGTCCCTTGCTATGTCTCACTCTTCAGCCTTCTGTCAGAACAGTACTGAGGGAGGAGAAGCCAGGAAGAAAAGGAAATAGACTAAGCATTACCAGAGAAAAAATTGCTGTAATGTTTCTGAGGAGGACATGGTCTGGCTTGAGTCTGAAAGGAGGAAGAGAAAGGGAAATTTGGGAACATCAGGGCATATCTGGAGAACTGTGTAGAATGTTCTTTTCAAATACTACTTGCACTTTGTCAGCCATTAAAAGCTCAAATGTTTTGAGAACTGAGTCACAACCTCAATTAAAATGCTTTATTCCCAATTATTTCACTGTGGAATTGTTCATCCAGTTCAGAAGAATTTCTATCCAAGTCTGAGAAGTAAGGCCTATACTGTAGTTCCCAGGCCAAGAGCTATGCTGGACAAATATCGCGCCTCAGAATGTTTTTCTCTTGATAGCATTTGACAGATATTTTAATACCTAAAAACATATTTCTACAAAGTTTATTTAGACACATCTCAATTTAAAATCTGAATCTGATGGAAACAGTCTCTTCTAAGCAGACATCCAAAGCTGAACTTCAGCCCAGCTGGAACATTTATATTTTCCCCACTGAGTTATATGATCTTTTTAATGGAAATGTCATCTCCAAGTTAATTATTGCAGTACAAGGAGAAGATGTTATAATATTCATGACAGCAAGTAAAAAATAACTAGATGTAATATATGAGAATATCTATTTTCTAAGATTATTGATCCCTGTGGTAGAGGCTCTTGGTAACATCCAGTTCTGGAATTTTTAACAGTGAGTTAGAAAGAAAAATAAACATAGAATCATAGAATAGTTCGGTTGGAAAAGACCATTACGATCACCTAGTCCAACTGTAAACCTAGCATTGCCAAGTTCAACACTAAAGCATGTCCCCAAGTACCACATCTACCTGTCCTTTAAATACCTCCAGGGATGGTGACTCCACCACTTCCCTGGACAGCCTGTTTCAATACTTGACAGCCCTTTCAGTGAAGAATCTTTTCATAATATCCAATCTAAACCTCCCTTGGCACAACTTAAGGCCTCTTATCCCGTCACTTGTTATTTGGAAGAAGAGACAAACACCTACTTCACTATAATCTCCCTTTAGGTAGTTGTACAGAGCAATAAAGTCTCCTCTCAGCCTCCTTTTCTCCAGAACAAACAATCCCAGTTCCCTCAGAGCCACTCCTCATAAGACTTGTTCTCCAGCCCCTTCACCAGCTTCATTGCTCTTCTCTGGACACGCTCCAGCACCTCCATGTCCCTCTTGTAGTAAGGAGCCCAAAACTGAACACAGGACTTGAGGTGCAGCCTCACCAGTGCCAAGTACAAAGACACAATCACTTCCCTGGTCCTGCTGACCACACTATTGCTGATACAGGCCAGGATTTTGTTGGCCTTCTTGGCCACCTGTGCACACTGCTGGCTGTCCACCAACACCACCAGGTCCTTTTCTGCTGGGCATCTTCTCCAGTCACTCTTCTCCAAGCCTGTAGCATTGCGTGGGGTTGTTGTGACTGAAGTGCAGGACCCAGCACTTGGTCTTGTTAAACCTCATACAACTGGCCTCAGTCCATTGATCCAGCCTGTCCAGATCCCTTTGCAGAACCTTCCTATCCTCAAGCAGATCAACACTCCTGCCCAGCTTGGCGTCATCTGCAAATTTACTGAGGGTGCACTCAATCAGATCATTGATAAAGATATTAAAGAGACTTGGCCCCAAAACGGAGCCCTGGGGAACATCACTTGTGACCGGCTGCCAAGTGGATTCTGCTCCTGTCACCACAACTCTCTGGGCTTGGCCATGCAGCCAGTTTTTTACCCAGCAAAGAGTTCACCTGTCTAAGCCTTGACCTACCAGCTTCTTTAGGAGAACGCTGTGGGAGATGGTGTCAAAGGCCTTGCTAAAGTCCAGGCAGACAACAACCACAGCCTCACCCTCATCCACTAGGTGGGTCACCTGGTCATAGAAGGAGATCAGGTTAGTCAAGCAGGACCTGCCTTTCATGAACCCCTGCTGGCTGGGCCTGATTCCCTGGTTGTCCTACATATGCCATGTGAGCACACTCAAGATTTACTACTCCATGATACTCTCCAGTACCAAGGTCAGGCTGACAGGTCTGTAGGTCCCTGGACTTTCCTTACAGCCCTTCTTGTAGATGGACATCACATTGGCAAGCCTCCAGTCTTCTGGGACCTCCCCAGTTAGCCAGGACTGTTGATAAAGGATGGAGAGAGGCTTCAGGTTCCTCCTCCAGCTCCCTCAGTACTCTTGGATGGATTCTGACTGGCCCCATAGACTTGTGAGTGTTTAAGTGGTGTAGCAGGTCACAAACAGCTTCCTCCTGAATGATGTGGGATTTATTCGGTTCTCCATCCCCGTCTTCCAGCTCAGGTGGCTGAATACCCTGAGGATAACTGTTCTGGCTAGTAAAGACTGAGGCAAAGAAGGCGTTAAGTACCTCAGCCTTTTCCTCATCCTTGGTGGCAATGCTGTCCTCTGAATCCAATAAAGGATGGAGATTCTCCTTGCCTCTCTCTTTGTTGTTAATGTATTTGTAAAAACACTTTGTTATGTCTAACAACAGTGGCCAGATTGAGTTCTAGCTGGGCTTTGCCTTTCTAATTTTCTGTCTGCATAACCTAAGAAGATTCCCTGTACTCTTCTCGAGTTGCCTGCCCCTTCTTCCAGACATGATAAACTCTCCTTTTTCTCCTGAGTCCCAGAAAGAGCTCCCTGTTCAGCCAGGCTGGTCATATCCCCCCGCCAGTTCATCTTGCAGCACACAGGGACAGTCTGCTCCTGTGCCTTTAAGACTTCCCTCTTGAAGAATGTCCAGGCTTCCTGGACCCCTTTGCTCTTCAGGATTGTCTCCCAAGGGACTCTCTCAACCAGTGTCCTGAACAAGACAAAGTTTTCCCTCCGGAAGTCCATGGTAGTGGTCTTGCTAATCCCCCTCCTTACTTCACCAACAATCGAGAACTTTACCATTTCATGGTCGTTTAGCCCAAGACTGCTTAGCCTTTGACCACCACATCTCCCACTAGTCCTTCTCTGTTGGTAAACAGCAGGTCAAGGCACCTCCCCTGGTGGGCTCACTTACAAGCTGTGTCAGGAAGTTATCTTCCACACACTCCAGGAACCTCCTAGACTGTTTTCCCTCTGCTGTGTTGTATTTCCAGCAGACAGAGAGGCAAAGCCTTATTTAAATGTCCAGTTTGGGAGAATTCGAAGATGACATTCTGCCCTAGCATTTCTCAGAACTGGGCAATAGAACTTTGGAATTCTTTTCCTGTGGCTTGAACCCTATTTTTTAAGTTCCTCCTTTTACTCCATTGTATCTCCATAGAGAATAAAGATCTACTTTTACCCATTTCAGAGTCTGAATAATGTCTCTTTTTTGTTTATTATGCCCTGTTTCCCTTAAAGACAACATCAAATAATGTTACTGAACATGTGTCAAATGGAGATAGAATCTTAATATTTATGGACCTTTCTTTATACTTATAGTGTAAATATGTATTTTATAGTAATTCTGAATCCTTTGAACATTGCCAAATTCTCCCATTATGTCTGTCTTTTTTTTTTCCCAGCCCAGCATTTCTAATCCCATCGATTTTCTTTCCAGATATTAACATTGTTATTTTGCTTCCCCTCAGTCCTATGTAGACAAAATGGTACCAGTTCACTTGTTCCCTCCTCATGGATCATTCTTTCCAGATATCTGTTTAGTATGATTTCAAAACAGTTTTAGTCTCCCAGTTCCCCAAAAATCAACCAGAAGCAGCAAGTGAAATTGTCCTATAATGAAATTGCCCTGTTAAAATGCTCTGGAATACAGTCCATAGCTGTCATGGGATTCAAGTTTTATGAGTGTTTTGGGTTACATTTATTTTTAATTTAAGTATTTTTTTAAAATTATTAAACAGAGGGTAGCATATGGAAAAGTTACACACTAATAGAGTCATCCTACTACAGTGAAAGAAAATATCTTCCTACTTTTTTGTGCAGCTTTATTAATCAGTTATTTGAATAAGCTATATCGGGAGCAGCATATTGAATCTTTTATTAAAAAGATACCACAAAGAAGCACATTATATTAAATGACACAGAAGATTCTCATAGATAAACAAATATTAAAATTCAGTGGAGATTAAATACTGTTTTTCACATATGTATGCTACATGCTTTTTTATCTTAATTTCAGTATATAGGCAGTCCAAACAGGGATCAATATGTAAGTTTTGAAAGGACATAGTCTGTATGATTAGTTTCTGGTTTACCCTTTTGGTTTTCCCAATTGGTAATTTTTCAGACTTTTTTTGTTTCTGGAAACAGATATGCTTTCTACTGGAGAAAACATAGATCCTTAAGAGTAACTTTAAACTTGTAAAATATAGGTTGATTTCATTTAGTTACCTTTCATTAATACGATTTTGGAGGAGTCCACCAAACCATCAGGTTTCTCAGATCACAGGTTTAAAACTGCCTGCAGCCACAGTTTAATGAAAAGGCTCATCAAACCTAGATAGTAGTTCATAAGTAATTGAAACTAAGACATCAACACTTATGAAAAAGTTAGGAATGTCTTTTTCTTTTTATTTTTAGGTTTTTTTCAACTTGCTGTTCTTACGTGCATCACCTAAAATCTGACCTTACTCAAGGAGACAAGAAAGTAAAATATCCTTCCTGTTATCCTGTTTGCTTTGTGCTTTTAACACCACTTCACCATGTGTTTGCACTGTGAAGGCATACTGGGTCACCAATCTATCACTTAGTGTACTGAACAAAAAAGGAGAAAAATTAAACCCTAGCCCAGATTTAACACAGGTACAACACAAAATGCACTAGGTACGTGGTCTGGAAATACAAAGCAGGCAACAGGAGACATGGTACAATTGAATAATGGTGAATAGTCAGAACCCTGTACTGTCTGGTGGTAATTTGATTTCCCCTCTTGTCTGTGCAGATCTTACAGCATTGCTAAAGAAAAATAAAATAGAATCACAAGACCCTGCAGAAGTTGACTGCAGGCCTCTTAAAGCCTAAAATACACACAGGGCATAGGTCATATACATAAATATGAATGCAAAAGAGCATGTATACCTTTACACATGATTCACAGAGCATCATATGCCTGTGTGTACAACATTGCTATGTTAAAGTGTATATTTTGAAGAGGGAGTAACAACAGATAAAGAAAATTCCCACAGAAAGGAGATGTTTCAATACCCTGTGTCTCTGCAACCCTAATTTATTATGCAATACTGTCAGTTAAACTTGTACAGCTAACTGTGTTATCATGTCTTTCTTTTCATTTTACTGGTGAGTAACATAAAGACACACTCTTTTGGTTGTGCTTATACCCCTTGGACTGGAATATCAGACCTGATGCTTCTGCTTGAAATGCTGACAAATTGAATCATTATGAACCACCCTCAGGAATTTAATTGCCTGAGTCCTGACAACTGCCAATGACATTCAAGCATTGACTCTAGCAAGAGGTTCTCAAATGGTTTTAAATCTCTAGCTCTCCTTCCCTCTCACTTGAAATATAAATGGTCATCTGAACTTTAGTGCAGAGATAATCAATAAGAATCAAGCAGAAGGGAGGAGGCCACGGCAGAGTGGATGGATACTTTAAAAGAAGCGATGTCAATACGTTTATCTTTTCCTCACACCGCAAAAAGACCAATCTGCCTCATAAACATCAGAGTATTCTCCATCACAAATTAATGTCTCTTACAGTGTGGCTCTTCACCTTTTTGCTTGCTGGACAGGGTTTGTAGTCATGCTTGTTCAGCCTTTGGAAGTAAGGAGGCGTGTACGTGCTTCATAACACATAGTGTTTCCCGAATATATTCAGATGAAGTTTCAGGCATTGTCACTGCAAATAAAAATCTCCGAAACTCTGAACAGTTTTGAAGAGTATAGACCACATAAAAACTCCAGATGAATCAGTCTTGCTTTTTAGTTGTCAAAGTGGCATATTTCTAGGGTGTAAAATTTCATCTTTTATGTCCAGACATTTATTTCTACCCTTCAAGATCACTTTTCTATTGCACAAAGAAATTAATCTGTGAGAATTTTTAACATGAAGCCTTTCTTCCATGTTTCAGGCATGACTTGTCAATGAGAATGCGGCATGTTTGCCATATGCACACAGGTAGGAAAGAGTACCCTTTAGTGGTTTCCCCAGGCCAGTTATTTCTGCATTGAAGGCATTAGCCAAAGCAGCTCACCTGTCACAGAATTGCCTAGATTGGAAAAGACCTTTAAGATCATTGAGTCCAATCATTAACCTGACACTGACAAGTCCCCAACTAACCCATGTCCCTCAGCACTATGTCTACACAACTCTTCAATCCCTCCAGGGATGGGGACTCCACCATTGCCCTAGGCAACCCATTTCAGTGACTGAGAAACCTTTCAGTGAAGAAATTCTTCCTAAGATCCAATCTAAACTTCCCCTGGCACAATTTGAAGCTGTTTCCTCTCATCCTGTCACTTGTTACTTGGTTGAACAGACCCACCCCCACCTCTCAACACCCTCCTTTCAGGTGGTTGTAGGGAGCAAGAAGGTCTTCCCTCAGCCTCCTCTTCTCCAGACTAAACAACCCCAGTTCTCTCAGCTGCTCCTCATAAGACTCGTTCTCTGGGCCCTTCACCAGCTGTTAATGTGTCCAGCTGCTTGCTGAAGCAATGTTAACTTCTAGCTTCCACACTACAGTCAGGAACTCTCCTGCTATGGGAATAAACACCTTACTTTGTTTTCTTTCTTTAATCTCCTAGGTTCATTTGACGCCTTCTACAGCACATGCTGGAAGAAACAGTGAACAGTCATTCCTCGTTCTTCTGTCACTCGTTACTTTATAGATCTTTATGTGGTGCTGCACTAAACAGGAGGCACCGTTTGCACTGAGATGGTCGCGTGCCCAGCTGGTCAGACAGCAGGCTGAAGCTGTGGCAGCAGGTAGTGCACCCTAACGGCATTGAATTCAGGTCGGGTTTTTATTATTTTTTTCTTTTTTTCCTGAGTATATGAAGGGAATAAACACAAGATGGCCTCACTTTGCATTTTCAGGGTGGGAGTTTAGACAAACTCTGTTGTAATCTCACGGGGATGTCATGGTTCACTAGTGGCTGGAAGCCACTGGCTTCATTCTTGGAGCACATCGCCACAGTATGGCACTGGGTCATGGAGCTCCTGGGGGCTGGGGGAGCTTCCCCACAGCTGGCAGAGCAGGACCTGTCCCATCACCCTCAGCCAGAAAGTAGGGCAGGCCGATGGGGATCCAGGGGTGGCCCCTCAGTCTGCGGGAAAACAGGTTTCCGAAAGGGCCAAAGGC
>NW_010339093.1:0-16112 GCF_000700745.2 Antrostomus carolinensis
CACATGAGATCCTGAACTTCACCATCTCATTTTGATTACTCTCAGGTCCCAGAGGAGAGAGCAGAACTCATCCTGTTCCAGACACACTGCAGACAGGATATGCAATGTATAGTAGAGATATTCCTTATGATAGTTTCTTAAAGTTCCTTTTTCTCATCACATGAAGAAGCTGAGTAAGCTTTGGAACTATCCTTAGTCTCTCTCCTGGCAGTCACCACCAGCTGTGTTTTCAATAACTCTTCTCAAATGCTTTACAGATACAAAGATGCAGGTACTGGAGAGAAGAAACCATCAATCAGAGCAGAAAATACAACACTTAAATTTCTTATAACACGTAGGAAAAGCCTCCTCCTCTCATAGATTGGATTTTTGGGGCTGATGCTCTGAGAACACCCTAACCTGTTTTCCATTTATAGTTTCCCTTGGAAGAGGGACAGGTAGAAAGGGATAAGGCAGGAATATAAAGCAGCCAGGAGACAAACACCTGACAGTAACGCTGCACTCTGTTCCAGCAAGCTGCAACTATTTCATCCATATAAATCTTTTCCTGTCTTTTCTGTCCTAAGTCAGCAAAATCTGAGGGAACAATGAGGACCCAAGATTCAAGACTTCAAATCATTACACTTGTCTATGCAAGAGGAGATGTTGTTCTTACATGAAAACAGTTTCCCGTACAGTATTTGGTATCAGTTGTGCTGAAGATGCCAGCAGACTTGACAGATGCCCAGAATAGCTTAAGACCAGCCTGGCTGATGCTTCATGGTTGAAGGAGTAAGCAATGGAGTATTCTTTAGGTTCCTATGGTACACCTCATATACTTCATATTAAAAAAATGCAAGACAGTACAACTGGTAAGAGCACTGGGAATAGCACTGGGTAGGAGCAGCAGGTGCCTCTTTGCTAGACAGGAGTCAAAGAAACGGTGCCTTTCGATTCCCATAGAAAATCTCCCACTCCTTGTCCAGGGAGCGTGGATCTCACTATGTCTCGATCTAGTTCTAGGTAGAGCTGGAAAACCAAATAGCCATAAAAACACAGAGGGAGTTTCTCACAGCAGAACCGCTGCAGGAACCTGACAATTCCTACCTCCCAAGAACTGCAGCTTTTGGAGATCTTATCCCCATCTCCAGCAGCCATATAGGTGTAGGTACATATAACCACACTTGAGGTAGGTTCATCTCTTCTCTGCAGTGCAAGAATACCTTTTGCATAGCAGGCTGCTGAGGTGGGAGGCAGGTCTAAAGTGGGCTGTGGGAATTGTCTTTCTTCAAACCATCTGCTTTGAGACATAGAGGAGAGGGAAAGTGAGGCAGAATCAGTCCATGAAGAATTTCACTCTGCAGTGTAAATGGAGATGAGAGCCCTTAGTCTTTCCCTCTCTTCTGGGTCTTCAGAGCCACCTAACTTCAGTGCAGCATCACCTGGCACCTACTGATCCCTGGCCCACCAGCACAGTAGCTCTGCTGTGGTGAGGAGGGAGCCCTGATAGCTGTGGAGAAGAAGAGATGTAGAGATTGCTGTCTTATCTTGAAAGAGCAGATGCAAAGCAGGAGTAGGCTACAGCTAGCAGGTAGTGAGCAGAGCACTACAGCAGCATTACACCAGAGCCGTAATAGTGGCACTTAGTAACTCGAGTGTTGACACCACTGACAGTTAGAACAGCAACACTCCCGCAGTGTATTACCCACTCTAATCTCTTCCTCTGTGATAAGAGACTACGCAGTGGACTCTATTTTTTCCTGAGCAGTCTAGCAAAAGGACAAGCGTGCAGATATCCAAATGTCAATAGCATATGCTCATCTGGAGGGTTCCAGTGCCACATTAAAGGCTGGCAAGATACACGAGTTGACTAACAGCCTTTGTCCATGAACACCTCGTGTTAGTTCCAGCACTGATTTCTCCAACAGCCACACAAACTGTCAAGAATTACATGTGAGGAAAGGGATTGAATGTGTGTGCTGCAGACTTCACAAAGTTGCATTGGAGAATGTAATTTGCCTTCTTTCTAAAAGAGTTCTGCTCACAGTAACAGGCTGGAACAGTGGGATAGACACATTCCAGTAATTGATGGTGACTTCAAAGATAACACTCAGTACCCTTCTTACACACAGAATGATGGCTCCAGGCTTTTAGTTGTGTTTGTTTCTGTTTTTCAAACTGTGGATTTATCTTACACAGTGGAAGCAAAGGAACAGAAGCTGTAAGTTTTATAATACAACTTCTGCCAGGGCCTGTAAGACTAAAGGCTTTTTCTTCCCCCTCTTTGAGTGAATCATCGTGTGTAGGGGTGTAGGATTGGTTTATGTTTACGTTTTTAAACATTAACCCAGCTAACCATTTGTTCCATACCACACATAATTTGCTGCTCCTCTTTTATCACTCCTTGAAAGACAAGCTTTGGAAATAAATATACATGTGCCAAGTCTGAAAGACAGGATTTTAGCAAGCACTGCAGGCTAACTGGAATTCCACAGTGGACTATTTCCTTCCTCTTTCAGAGATAAATCAAAAAGAAGAGGAAAAGAAAGAAAAAAAAGAGCAGAAATACCTATGCAGATTAACTTAAAGTGGGAGCAAAGGGTTTATCATGTTAGCTATATCAACATTTAAATAGAAATATTTACCAAGAACTGGAGCACATTCAAAAGCACATTCGTGGTTTACCTTGTGAATTCTTTGCTTTTCCATTTCCAAACTTTCTACCATCTGCAGCTCTGATGTCTCCCAGCAAACCCACATTACCACAGCCTGGTCTGGTTGATTATTAGGTGCATTTGGTCTCCCAGCGTACTGGAGCCAAACTACTTAGCAGAGTACTTTGCTTGTCTGTAAAACAGCATCCCTTTTACACAGAATATACTTTATTCAAGATATTTATATGGGAAACAGCAGTATTTCACCAGGCAGGGAGAACAGTCTGTAACTTTCCACCTCCATGATCTTTCTTGCCTTAAGAAACCAGTGTCAGCCCATGAGGGAGAGGAGTCTTGATCTCTCAGCAGTTTGTGCTCAGAGGTGTAGGGAAGGTAGCACCAAAAGCAAGGTTTCATCTATGACAAATTGCTGGCCAAAATAACCAGCTGTGAGAACTATTATTATGACTAATAGATGTGGATATCCAAGCAGCCAGAAACAAACTCTCAGCACATGGCCTGATCACTCCTGATAACCAAGTTGCTTCACATGAAACTGTTCAGAAAGAGAGAAATGGTGCAACTGGGACTACAGCCTCTTTCCAATGACATCATGGAATATAAACCAGCTCAAGGTGATCAGCCACAACACAGGCAATCAGGTGCTATGCTCATCAAAACACCATCTAGAGAAAAAACTGGTTACTTATTAAATTAGAGTTTATACAGATACAGAGGAAAACCAACACATATTTAGCTTTTTGTCTGGATGGAAACAAATCTTGGTAAAGAAAATCCATGAATTCTGTGTGCTCAGTGATATGACTCTATATTGCACAGCAGCTCACTCATTTTTTGATGATTTATTACAGAACATGAACCAACCACCAGAGTGTGTTTGCTCCAAATGCTTGCCAAAAGCCAAAAACAACACAAGAAAGGGTTTTGCAGGTGAAAGTACCAAAATTTGTGTCCCCGCAGGTGCAGACCTGATTAAAGGCATGCATAAAGGGAGGTAATTTCTAAGTAGGTGTTTGTACTTACAAAATACAAATTAAGATATATACATACTTTACTGAAGCTTCTATACATGGAGTTAATTTAGAGATATGTCTAAATATGTATCAACTTTAACTAATTTTAGACTTATGAAGAACTTTGCTGATGATTTTTTTATGCAACTGTTTTTAAGGAAGTGCTAAACAGTGTTACAGAAATGTGTGAGTACCAGAAACAGCACAGGAGGACTCTTACCTTATTTTTCTATAGAGAAATTCTGCACTAATATAAATTTCCAAATCACATTATTTGACAGAATAAATAGTGACTTTTTCAATATTATCCCAGTCTTGTCACGTCTGATTCTTTTCTTTAGTTAAATTTATCATTACCTCTTTTCATCCATGCAACCAGTTGTATTTATGGAATTATTCTCTGATATGGTATTTATTTGGGTTTCATACTTTGATTTGTTTTAACTGTAATTTAAGACCTCAGGAACAGTAACCAAATATTTAAGTATCTAGTCCTGTTTCTATTTTGCTATGTATGGAATTTATGCATTGTTGTTTTCTGTAACAATCACCTCCTATATACTCTGTAACTATCCTTAAATTTTGGTCTGATTTTCTTTTTTCCTTGTGAGAGATTATTATTTAGTTATTTAGCAGCCACTAGCAGATGAGAGGTTCATTCTTCATTTATTTGATAGTCATTATTCAATGCCAAAAGCCCAAAGATATTTTGTAATAAATAACTAAGGATATTTTAATAACCGTTTACAAACCTTAAAGCAGTGCTCTCTAGCAAATACATGTCTACATGATGTGTATATCCAATTCCCTGTTTTATCTGCCAGTTTTCAGTCACTATCTTTTTAACACAAACAGCACAAAATAGCATTTAGATAGTATCTCAGATGAACTGTTTCACTGTGCTCCAATCCTTTTTTCCAGATCAAAATCAATCTTTGCGAGGTAATTTCTCACTCCATGTCCTTTTATTTCCACATGGGTATTTCTTTCTTGAATAACTTGACAGATAAGAATTAACATTTTCTGTATGCTTGTTTGCACAATAAATTAAAAATAATCTAGATACACACTTAAATTATAGCACTTTGATTATTATCCTTTAGGTGTCCAAATTTTAGCCAGGAGCTAATATTACCAACACACTGCCAAAAACCTTTACAAATGGGTGCCTTCAGAGTCCACCAGCTCTGTAGCTGCTTTCTGCCTCTGTTAAGCTGTCTCTTCCCAGCTAATGTGAACTCAGAGGATGTGTACTCTATTTAATGACACAGTGATAGCACGCACGAAGCACTAGACACTGTCAAAATGTGAAGAAAGGCAATCCCTCAAAACACAGTTTGTTATTCCTACTGAATGGCTATTGTTTCTTGCCTAGTTAGTATTTTTGCTGTTGCCACATAAAGGAGTTTTCTGTACAGTATGTCAATGGGCTCAGTTTGTGCCAACTTGCTCTTTCCAGCCCTGTGTTTTCACGTTGACTTGGGCACGAGTACTTATCAGCGTACAGTAGCCTCATTACTGCTTTTATTTGTGCCAGCAAAGAGTTTTTCATATTTCAGTTCCTAGCCTTCCTCCCTGACAAACACACATACTGTCTTAAAAGACAGAAAGTGAAATTGTTGAGAGAAGAACCAGTGTTTTGTTCCTCAAATGAATCCTAAAAGAGAAAGATCAGGAAAAATCATAGAAATCATAGAATAGTTTGGTTGTACAAGACCATTACGATCATCTAGTCCAACAGTAAACATAGCTGGTCACTGCATAAAGGAAAAAAAGCTGCATCAGCTCTTCTCAGACCCTTTTTCTCATTAGTACTTCAGGAATTCACCTTGTTCAATGTGGCATGTCTTCCCAATTAAAGATCAGGCCTCCAAAAAGGATACCAAATTGGTAGGGATACTATGTGATGTTGGGATTATTCTTACAATCATGCTCAACTACTGCAGCCCCTGGGTAGAGCACATTTATACGACAGCTACAAAATTTTCCATAATCTCCTGGAGTAGATAACAAGAGCTGGGCATGAGACTTCTGGTTTAATAGATAAGTCTTCCAAGAGTTGGGATCCAAGGGGATTTTTCTCAGTATTTAGAAGATTGTGTCTAAGGTTGTAGTTTGGATCCACAAATAGCACTAATGCAAATCCAGGAGGAATTAACACAGGTCAGGCTATTTTGATCTTGGCTCTCTTGTGATTTACAGAACATTGGAGTCTGGATTCCAAACGTATTTCAGCTTTATAAACATTATTCTTCCTTTCTTTGGCTAAAAATATGCCACTTCCACCAGTCCAAGCTCCTGTATACTGATGACAATATATATTAAACCTTGAACTACTTCAGCTAATAAGCCACAAATCCTTCAACTGAAAATCATCTCTGAAAACACAGATTATGTCAGTCCAGCTCCAGTGTTCCACTGCTTGCAGCTATGGGAGTAGGTCTATTGCAGAGCAAGCGATGAGACCCTGACCATGAACAGATATTCCTAACATGAGAAGTCTTTATAAGCAAGTAACTGGTTCCTTCATAAAATGCTTCTCTCTTTGGGCTCTTATCAGCTGCTTTTGCAGAATGTTATGAAGATAAATTTAAGAAAAACAAAAAGAAAACTAAAACACCCTCTTCATTCAGTCTTCCAATACCTGAAGGGGGCCTACAAGAAAGCTGGGGAAGGACTTTTCATAGGGCAGTTAATGAACAAGGGGAAATGGGTTTAAGCTGAAAGAGGGGAGGTTTAGATGAGATATTAGGAAGAAGTTCTTCACTGTGAGGGTGGTGAGACACTGGAACAGGTTGCCCAAGGAAGTTGTAGATGCCCCCTCCCTGGAAGTGTTGAAGGCCAGGCTGGATGAGGCTTTGAGCAACCTGGTCTAGTGGAAGGTGTCCCTGCTGATGGCAGGGGGGTTGGAACTGGATGAGCTTTAAGGTTCCTTCCAATCCAAACCATTCTATGATTTTAGATGGAAGATGTTCTTTCTCTGGAAAGGACACTTCCTGGCCAGTTATAAACCAGAACAATTTACTGTTAAAGGCTTCTACATTTGGCCATATACATTTTTCTTCAGAAATGTAGCGACAATCAATCCAAGACGAAAGCCAGACAGACAAGTGACTGCCACTGCCCACTTCAGGTGGAAAATCTCTTTTATTAGAAACTGCAGAGCATGTGTGTGGGCAGGAGAGAGCAGGGTGGAGAGGTTTAGTTCCTGGTTGTCGTTCTTTAGGCGTGACCACACTGTTGCAATCTCTGGAATGCAGCTGGACAGAAAGAATGAGGAATGTTCCTGCCTCCCTTGGGGAAATCAGTCTGATGATGCCAGGAGCTATGATTTGTCTCTCCAGGAATGTTGCCACCTGAAGCAATTAAGCCTCCACTATAATTTGATTTAAATTCTTATTCGAGATATTTTTCCTCAGAAACTGCCAGATCATTGTTTGCTCCAAGTGTCTCTGACAGGTAAGAAAATTAATGCAATGGGGAGTCCTCAAAACGGGGTACCTGAAAAGCTGTCCTGAAAGCAGGTGAGGGATGCTGACAAAATTAAGTGAGCCTGACAACTCCATCATCAGTTTTCCAGACATATCCATCAACTACCACTAAAGGAGCTGAAACTATGTCTAATCTCTATGCTACCATCCACCTTCACTGCCTTCGTCGGGCAGGAAACAATGCGCATGCATAAAACCACTGCTGGCTGCATTTTATCATCCCACATAACACGAGCAGACTTCCCAACAAACTCCAACGGCTTCTGGTGCATATCAGAAAACAAAAGAACCACTATATGGGCACAGATTTATTTTTTTCAAGTTTGTTTCAAAGCCTTTTAAAGTTTCTTTAGAATCTCCCTCAAAACAAACCCCTTATGTCAACAGAAACTCTTGTTTGGATATGCTTCACCTGTTATTTTTTTTAGGATTGTGGATGATTAAAGAATAACAGCTTTCATGGATAAGAAAACACAGTCACACAGATCAACTTCACCCACAAAAGGTCAGATAATGCAACATGCAATGTGTTAAATACACACCAGAGGGATACGTTCCCCTTGGGCGCGCTGTGATGGGCAGTTTTTTTAGGAACGTATTGTCCATCTTTTCAGGACACCCTGCAAAGTGCCTTTGCAAAGATCTTACCTGTTCAGTGATGAAGGAGCTTGAAAAAGTGACAGCTGACCAAAAGAAGATCCCACAGCTAAGAATGATCTTCCTGTTGAAACGGTCACCAAGGTAACCAAAGATAGGCGCCGCAACCATGAAACTACAGATGAAAACTGCAAAGGGGAGAAAAAGGAAAGAAACATTTAATAAACATCAGGCGAAGAACATGAAAACTAATTTTCTGCAAGCCAAATCCTCTAGAGAGCAGTTCCATTTAATTAGCCATTCTGCAGCCCTAACTTACAAAGTTGCACAGTCTGATAGGTTTTCAAATGTCAGTGTTTCCTTAATCAAAGAGACTTTTCATTCCCAGAGAAACTTCAGACCAGTGAACTCATACTACATTTCAAAGCACCAGACCCTCACAGTCCACTGGGAGCTCAGAATCTGGAGATGGGCAAAACCAGGGCAGAGTAAATGAAAAGCTTCTACCTAAATGTCACTGAGAAGGTGAAGTGGAGGTTGGAAGGAGTTTCATGCAAACAGAAAGCAAACCAAGGGTTCCTTGTTGGCTCTTGCAAAGACCAGAGAGAAACAGGCCACAGAAACTAGTTATTTTATCCTTCCTAGCAGTATTTCAAGGCATCCATGAAACAGTGAGGAAAACCAGTTAACACCACTAACATCCTACTGGCACCAGCCCTGTAGTTAGGTAGAAAGCTCTCATCTCCTCATTAGGTCCTTTCAGCAGCACTGAACTTGTATTTAAACCCATCACTGAACAACAGTTTCATTAAAATAAAAGAGTTTTAACCTACAAAGCCCTAACAGGTTAGGAATGTCCTCCTCTGAAAGACTACAAGTTCACCTTTCCCCTTTGCTTCCCCACCAAAAAAAACCCAAAGCATTAACCCAAGACCTTCTGTCATGTAGGAATGAGGCTCTGGATAAAATAACCTCTGTAAAATCTTCTCCACTTTAAAGTTCACTCCTCCAGCCTAGCTCAAAACAACCTGGTCAGTGACACCACTGAAAACACCTGACATGAGGCACTCACACCATATTCACAGTTAATTTGGAACTTGGCAGAAATTGCCAGGTTTTAAGCTGATTTATACCTGGCTTTTGTCTGTCTACATTAGAGATTTGGATGAGATATCAATTTTACTGCTATGTAGTATGAACTGTTTGACTTTCACTGACTGTCCTGGATTCAGCAACCCAGAAGGATTTGGGTGGGACACTAGAATAGCTGGAGATTCCTCTTTAGTCAATGAGAGTTATGACTCTCATTAATTATCAGGTAGTTCTTGGAAAGTAGGATGGGCTTTTAGCATTGCCTAACTGTCTACTTTTAATTGTATAAAAGGAGGTGGAGGGTAGAATAGGAAAAAAAAAAACAGGCAAGAGCAGAGGACAAACACTCCTTTGGTCGGAATGTGTGCATAAAACTAAAGTGGTTAAAAGACTCAAATGATGAATTTTCATGGCTGATGATATATGATAGCTCAAAAAGGTGCAGAATGCTGAACTATGAAATGATCTAAATGTCTCTCCTTTTTTAATACATTAAGATGTCAAAGCTGCTTTATAAATAATACATATCCATTTGCATCTGTATCTTGTGAGCCGTATGATTGTGAGTCTATCAATTTTGCCCTGTGATATTTGATAGGAATTAGAGATTTACTCTTTTTACACATAGAGTAAAATAAATGGAGATACTGCAGAAATGTTAAGACAAGAAAAGAAGCTCATGCAACTTCATATCACACATATTTCAACAGCAATGCTGTGAACAACGTGGCTGTTAAGCTAGTACATCAACCCTGCTGACAGACAACGCTCAGTCCCTGCGTGCATCCATCCCCAAATCCTTGTGCAAACAAAACCTGTCGAGTACAACCACGAGCACTTACACAGTGTGTTCATCTCCTCTGTTTTACACAGAAACTACACAGCTAGTGTAGAACTGGGGTTGTTTAGTCTGGAGAAGAGGAGGCTGAGGGGAGACCTTCTCGCTCTCTACAACAACCTGAAAGGAGGGTGGAGAGAGGTGGAGGTTGGTCCCTTCTCCCAGGTAACCAGTGCTAGGACAAGGTAATGGCCTCAAGTTGCGCCAGGGCAGGTTCAGATTGGATATTAGGAAAAATTTCTTCTTCAAAAGAGTGGTCAGACAGTGGAACAGGCTGCCCAGGGAAGTGGTGGAGTCACCATCCCTGGAAGTGTTCAAGAAACATGTAAATGTAGCACCCAGGGATATGCTTTAGTGGGCATGATGGTGATGAGCTGACAGTTGGACTGGATGATCTAGAGATCTTTTCCAACTTTAATGATTCTGTGAAACCAGTCCCCAGGTGAGTCTGTGGGGCTGACACCTTTTAGGAAGACCCAGCAGCGCCGCTGCCCCTTCCCTGTAGCACACAGGCTGCCGGCACAGAGCCTAGCTCTGCCAGCCAGGGCTGTTGCATGTCTCCAGCACAGGTCTCTGCTCATGCATGTTCCCACCTCCTGCTCGGTTGGTGTATGCAATGCCTGGTGTAGCACAAGAGCCCCAGAGTTTTGCTGACCCTGGTTCCCTGCAAGGACAGGGTCTGGCTGGGTAAGTGCCCTCTTGCCCGCTCAGGGACATTCTGCCATGCTCACCCACCCTGCAGCACCTTCCAGCTCCCTGAGCCACACAGCCCCAAAACCCTTGATCTCCAGTGAACTTGGCTCTAGGAGATCACACAAAGCTTACAAATCTCTGCACTGGCCCCAGTCCAACAAGGCACTTAAGCACATGCTTACATTACGCACTTTAGAGTCATCAATTCCATAATTAAGTGCTTTCCTGAATTAACACCAAAGTACTCGGCACCTTGCAAAGCTGGTGTAGCAACCTGGCATGAAGGATATGTGACTGTTTATTGGGAATGAGAAGCAGAAAATGACTCTGACTCGTACAAAGCAGTGTGGCCACTGCAATTTGACCTTACCCTTGGAAGGACATTGAAATTCATTCATCTCAGAATCAGATATTCTGCCATTTTCACTATGTAACAAGATAGGAAGCTAAAAAAGCTTCCAAGGGAAAATCAGAAACATCCAAGTCAGCATCCTACTATTTCAAATACTGAATAACCCAATTAATTCAACTTTGAGACATGGAGGGTGTGATCCAAAATTCACATTAATCAGGATTATTAGCTTGAACGTCCTCTGGATCATAAATGCAAAGTCTAATTCTGGAATTTGGGCAAAAGCAAGCAAAAAAGCACGAAACTCCTCTTTCCAGTAAAGCAAACAAAAAGATTGTTCAGTGCCTTTCCAACAACATACATTCTGCTGTTACTCAAATCCTTTTGGTGAATTTATTTTTGGAAGATTCTGAACCGAGCTGTGAGCTTTGTCACTGGTAAGCAGCTGGCTTGACAGCTCCACAAGGTGTAAAAGGAAAGGACAACACAACCTAATAAATAATAGGTAATGGAACACAGCTGTCATAATAATAAATGCAATTTATATCAGAGTATTTATGACCCAAATACGCATCAAAGCATTGATTGACTCAAATAAATGCGGAATATGATGGCTGTGTGGTCTGTCAAAAAAGATCTGCCTGTTACAGGCATTTCCCATGAATCAATTTTTGCAATTACTCCTGCAAATGACAGACTGGGTTGGCAGAAAGGAGGTGAATGAATCTCAGGCACATTACCAGGTGGGATGGAAACCTGAGCTACTCTAGCCCAAGAGCTGAGGTTCTGCAACAACTAAACACCATGAAGGAGAGATCTTATCCAGCACGTTCAGATGGAGAGAGAAGCAGCAGAGACATGATTGATTTGGAGAGAAAGATCGCCACAGCAGAAGGATGCATTCCAGTAAAGGAGCCTGGCACTTGTGCCAGTCTCTTCCTAACCGGCTCCTCTCCCCTCTCCCACAGCATTTTCTGCTCCTTGCACTCTCCCACTCCCCAATTAATATCCAAGTGACACCACAGCAGCTGCTGCTTTGGCTCAGCCCACTGCCACAAATCTTTTCTATTGGGGGAGAGCTGTGACAGAGGCTGGCATTTCATTTGCCTCTTCCCAATCAACAACTCCTCTTCCCATTTACACTGAAAGCCATCTCAGAATATTACCAACTTTTGAAGAGATGTATAGTGCAAGCCAGGGCAGAGTTAGAAATCCACTGGGATTTGGGATGAGCTACTGAAAAGGTAGTGATCACGCTGGGAGCAGCTGTGGGCAGGTATAGCTGCGTCAGTCACCATTATGTATGCTGTACAGCTAATTTCTCTCAGTAAATGATCTCCAACAGTGCCAGCAGAAGTGGCTCAGTCCCTGTACTGGGTGGAGCTGAGATACATTACTGCAGAAGCAAATTACCATGTGAGCAATGGATGAATAAACAGACACATAATGAATACCATCCCAGGAGGGAGGATCTTTTAAGTACAGGTATTTTCAAAAGGAGATCATATTTGTCTTTATACCTCCCTTTGTGGTTTAGCCACTGAAATGCCATCTGCGGTGAGAACGCAGGAAGAGTCTAATTGCACAAACAGGATGGCTTGGTGTCTATTTCTGCCTCTGAATGCCTGTCCCACCCTGTACAGGTGCACAAGAACCTTCCCAGCCAGCACTGCCCAGCTTTTTCTGTACATGGCTGGAATTACAAAAATGTGCAGCATAAAAAAAAAATAAATACAAAAAAATCTTCCACTTCTCACCCAAACACACACCAGAGAAGGGAACCATCCTTCTCAGCCTCTGTTGTCTACTTCATGTACTGCAGTTTCAGTCATCTCCCAGGGATTACAGCCAGGGAGCTGCCATTCAGCCCACACTCACCCCTTTCAAGAGCTGTTTACCCAGTGGAAAAGTAAAACCCCAGACACTAGAAGCAAAGGAGATGAAGGGAGAGGGAGAAACTGTAGACTTTATATTCAACAGTCACAAAAAGCTCCTGCCTACTGGAACTAGACTTCATAGCTCTTATTTTTCTCTTCTTTCTCTCTAAACAAAAATTTACCAGCTTGACTCTACAACTGTTCCCTGAAACGGCTCTGACACATCAGCTTTCCACCCCTTGATTTCAGAGACACTGCTGCCTCTGTCTCACTTGTTCTTTTCTTACAGGGCCTCATCAACCCTTTGTGCTTCAGAGAGAGGCTTCTCCTGCCAGCAGGTCATCCACATCGTATAACCAAGAGGGAAGGGAGGCACTGACAGGTGGGCAACATGCAGAGGCTGCATTTCCTCAGTTACTGGAAGGATCACAGGCACCTCCAAGAAAAGATCCCTGCTTTCGATTTTGACTTCAGGCACACAGGGTTTATTTTTTTCCTATCAGGAATAATGCTAGAAAGCTTCAGGTTCAGGTAAAAGTATCTCACCTTCTCTGTGCAGGGATGCTCGAGAAGAAAAAAAACATAGAGGCTATCTTTGAGCTGCGAGTCAGCATGAAACCATATATACATGTCTAATTGAGTGCTGACAAGGTGCTTGGCTCTGTGGAAGGCAAACCCAGCCAGCCTCTGCCTCAAGGGACTGGCAATCCACTTCGACACAGCAAAGAACTATGTGCCGGGAGGTTGTTAATATTTTCCCAACAACAAATTTCCAAACAATGAGAACACCTAAACACCCAGCTCGCTCTGGATGGGATAATTTGTGGGTGTGTACAAGCACAATCCTGCTCTTTCTGCATGAGCCACTGCCCTCCTGGGATTTGTTTGAGCCACTTGGACTCCAGGGACTTTCGGTTGTGAATGCACATGTTTCTCAAGCTGCTTATGGGACCAGCTGCCATCTACCTGCAATAGTGAATTAAAGACTCTCCCAAAAGCCCAACCAGCCCTTCTGTTTCAGAGACGTCTTTTTGCAATGCTTCTTTTTTTATTTTCATTTTCATTATAGTTTTATGTTATAATAATAATACTACTTAGCACACACACATCACATTTAATCACAGAGAGGCTTAGGACAATTTAGAAAGGAAGTTAAACATTATTAATCTCAACTTTAGGGCTGAGGAAATTAAGACACAGGAAAGTGACCTGCCCAGGATGAACTACAGAAACCTTGAACCCACACAGGTCTTCCAGTTTCAGCAGTGTCCTGTTTACAGGACCATATCTATGCTAAAGGTATTTTTGAAGGTCTACAATCACAATTAAGAGCTTTTTTTTTTTCTTACAGCACCATACAAGCCAAGCAAGAACAAAGATCCTTTCATGCTACTTACCATTGAACCTGATAGCTCAGACACAGCATGGTGATGTGACCAAGGTAAAAGTGGTACCTGACTATGGGGCAACCCAAGGCCCTGGGAAATCTCTGCAATATGATTTAAAATATTTAATCCTTTGATGGAGATGAATTTTTACAATACAATTGGTTGTACAAAATATCACCCTTCAAGTCATCATTATCACAACCTTTACTATAGGGACAGTTACATCGCTCTCCACATGCACTTTGTTTTATTTAATTTCTAATTCAGCAGCCAACAGATGGATCATGTTTCTGTATTTTGCCAAGTGCAAAAGACAAGATCACTGGGTTCCAGACTATCATGCAGACTAGAGGTTTCTGTCAAGTGTAAGGAGCTTTGAAACACACCACTAGTTCCATATGTCATACAAAGCTGTCATACACCGACAGCATCAAACACAGGAGCTTTTAAAGGAAAAAGGATCGAGAAAACATCAAATCAACTGGACTTAAGGATACAAGTGTTCAGTTTGGACGTGAAACAGTCTCCCAGAATAGACCACAGCACAAGATGAAATAGAGAATTTCATAAATGCTTCATTCTTATGTGCTTGTGTCCTCAGCAAATTAATGAGGACAACAGCAGTGCTTTAAAAGGTGTGGACCTAATTACTCAAACTGTTTGTATTTCTCTAGTATCTGTTCAGCAGGACACTCTAGATTGCCTTCCCCTCACTGCAGATGCCGCTCATCAGTATTCAAACTCCAATCTTGTCTTCTCTGTAGGGAGCATGTTGCACCACGAGGTGCCAGCTTTTTCCTTAGAGCAAACTGATAGAAAATGTAAACAACATGTTTAGCATGACTATACACACCCCCAGCTGCTACACACATTTACATTGAGAAGAAGGCTGCTGTACCATAGCACTCAATTTCATTTGCTGTGACAGGGTCAGAACCCAGTTACAAAAACACAGTTATGAAGACAGACAAGGCTGGAACTCAGCTTTCCTGGCAAGTTCATGATTGACTCAACATCACACAAGATGCAGCCTCAGAAAGAATTCAGTACTGATAATTCCACTCCTTTTCCTCACTGCAGAAAACCAGCTTCTTCCAAGAGTTAGCCCTCATATTCCCAGCTAAGGATATCCTGAAAGCTTGCTTTGTTCACCTTAGCCAACAAGAATTGTTTCAGTGGGAATTGTTGGGAAATCCACTCCTTTGAAACAGAAAAACAGAAAAGAATAGCCAGAAAACCAGTCCAATAACACACTAATGCCACCTGAGCTTTGGGAGGAACTGTGCTGGGCAAAGAGCAACCACTGTGGTCAAACATAAGTAACTGCTGTCAAAACCCCCACATACAGTACAGTAGATCATTGGTCCATACAGTGCTGAGTATGTGATGTTACAGGTGTGAGAGATATTTTACTGCATAGGGACAGAGAAATATTCCTCTTCAGTCCCAAATGCCTAGACAACAGCTACAAGAAACAACTCTAACAAAAGAGAAGCCTCAAAAGGGAAACACCCTTACACGACTACCATTGCCCACAGACTGGCAAAGACTAGAGTCCAATGGCCACGGCAGCTCCTTAAGTAGGCTTAAAATCATTCAAATACAAATCAAACCATGAAACATTCAACTCAACATATCCATCTCCAAGTACTGCTGCGTGTCCAGTGACAGAATAAAACCATAGCTGTATGTTGTGCCTCTAAGAAAGCTGGGGAAGAACTGGTCACAAGGGTTCTGTAGCAATAGGACGAAGGGTGATGGTTTTAAACTAGAAAAGGGCAGATTTAGGTTGGATGTTAGGAAAAGGTTCTTCAATATGAGGGTGGTGGATCATTAGAACAGGTTGCCCAGAGAGGTAGTGGAGGCTCCGTCCCTGGAGATATTCAAGGTCAGGCTTGATGGGGCTCTGAGCAACCTGCTCTAGTGAAGATGTCCTTGCTCACTGCAGGGGGTTGGACTAGATGACCTTTGAAGGTCCCTTCCAACCCAATACATTCTATGAGTCTATGTTAACTACTGTCATTCTGGTCTTCTAAAGAGCCCATTTTATCATAGAATCATTTTGGTTGGAGAAGACCTTTGAGATCAGTCAGTGAGGAGCACAGCGGCGGCAGCAG
>NW_010339094.1:0-3044 GCF_000700745.2 Antrostomus carolinensis
TTCCGGCCACCAGACCCTATCTTACTACACATTTTGTGCTTCTATTCAAAGACTTAAGAATTAATGGAGTTGCAAAAATTATTCCTTTCTAATTGTGTTAGAACAGCAACACCAAAATAATTTTGTATAAGCAAGAATATAAACCATAAACTTTTCATGTTGACAGTATGATAAGATGCTGTGGTTTAAAGCTCATGTTAAAAATAAGAGGTACTTTTTCCCAGCAGAGTGTAATACATGACTGTGCTACTGTTGAGTGTGATAAGAATGTACTGAAGTTCTATGTTTTCTAGGAAAATCCTTTGTTTGTAGAATCATAGAATGGTTTGGGTTGGAAGGGACCTTAAAGATCACCTTGTTCCAACCCCCCTGCCATGAGCAGGGACACCTTCCACCAGATCAGGTTGCTCAAAGCCTCATCCAACCTGGCCTTGAACACTTCCAGGGAGGGGGCATCCACACCTTCTCTGGGCAACCAGTTCCAGTGTCTCACCACCCTCACAGTAAAGAATTTCTTCCTAACATCTCATCCAAATCTAACCTTTTCCAGTTTAAAGCCATTACCCCTTGTTCTGTCACTACCTGCCCTTGTAAAGAGTCCCTCCCCAGCCTTCCTGTAGGCCCCTTCAGTTACTGGAAGGCCACTATAAGGTCTCCCCAGAGCCTTCTCTTCTCCAGGCTGAACAGCCCCATCTATCAGCCTGTCCTCATAGAAGAGGTGCTCCATCCCTCTGATCACCCTTGTGACCTTCCTCTGAACTTACTCCAATAGGTCTATGTCCTTCTTCTGTTGAGGGTCCTAGAACTGGACACAGTACTCCAGGTAGGGTTTCACGAGAGCAGAGCAGAGGGGCAGAATCACCTCCCTTGACCTGCTGGCCACACTTCTCTTGATGCAGCCCAGGATACTGTTGGCCTTCTAAGCTGTGGGTGCTCATTGCCACATGTTGAGCTTCTCGTCCACCAGTACCCCCAAGTCCTTCTCCTCAGGGCTGCTCTCAATCCATTCTCCACCCAGCCTGTATTTGTGCTTGGGGTTGCCCCAACCCAGGTGCAGGACCTTGCACCTGGCCTTGTTGAACTTCATGAGATTTGCACAGGCCCACCTCTCAAGTCTGTCAAGGTCCCTCTGGACATCATCCTTTCCCTCCAGCATGTTGGCTGAACCACACAGATTGGCGTCATTGACAAACTTGCTGAGGGTGAACTCAATCCCACTGTCTATGTCACTGACAAAGATGTTAAACAGTGCCAGTTGCAGTACTGACTCCTGTGGGATGCCACTCGTCACCAGTCTCCACTTAGACATTGAGCTGTTGACCACAACTCTTTGAGTGCAACCATCCAGCCAGTTCCTTATCCACTGAGTGGTCCATCCATCAAACCCACATGTCTCCAATTTAGAGACAAGGATGTTATGCAGGATAGTGTAAAATGTCTTGCACAAATTCAAGTAGATGACATCAATTGCTCCTCCCTTATCCACCAAGTCTACAACTCCATCATAGAAGGCCACTAAATTGGTCAGGCATGATTTGCCCTTGGTGAAGCCATGTTGGCTGTTAGCAATCACCTCCTCACTTCCCATGTGCTTTAGCACAGTTTCCAGGAGGCTCTTTTCCAGGAGGCTCTGTTCCATGATCTTGCCAGGCACAGAGGTGAGACTGATTGGCCTATAGTTCCCCAGGTCTTCCTTGTTTCCCTTTTTAAAAATTGGGGGTATGTTCCCCTTTTTCCAATCTGTGGGAACTTTACCAAAGTGCCAGAACTTCTCAAATATGTTGGATAGTGGCTTGTTAACTTCATCTGCCACTTCTCTCAGGACCCAGGATTGCATCTCATGAGGTCCCATGGACTTGTGCACCTTCATGTTCCTCGGATGGTCTGGAACCTGATTGTCTCCTACAGTGGATGGATCTTCATTCTGCCTCTGCCTTCTGTGATTTGGGGAGTGTGGCTCAAGCACTTGTTGATGAAGACTGAGACAAAGAAGTCATTGAATACCTCAGCCTTCTCCATATCTCAGGTGACCAGGTCTCCCATTTCCTTCTGGAGGGGGCCTATGTTTTCCCTAGTCTTCCTTTTATCCCTGACACACCTACAAAAGTTTTTCTTGTTGACCTTGCCATCCCTGGATAGATTTAATTCTGCCAGGGCTTAAGATTTTCTAACCTGATCCCTGGCTTCTCATACAATTTTCCTGTATTCCGCCTAGGCTACCTGTCTTTGCGTCCACCCTCTGTAGGCTTCCTTTTTGTCTTTGGTTTTGTCTAGGAGCAGCTTGTTCATCCACGGAGGCCTCCTGGGGTTTTTGCCTGACTTCCTCTTTGTTGGGACACATTGCTCCTGGGCTTGGAGGAGGCAATTCTTGAATATTAACCAGCTTGTTTGGGTCCCTCTTCCCTCCAGGGGTTTATTCCATGGAACTCTACCCCACAGGTCCCTGAAGAGTTCAAATTCTGCTCTCCTGAAGTCCCAGGTAATGAACTTACTGTGCACCCTCCTTGCTGCCCTAAGGATCTTCAAATCCACCATTTCATGGCCATGGCATCCAAGACTGCCCTTGAGCTTTGCATTCCCCACCAGCCCCTCCTTGTTGGTGAGAACAAGGTCCAGTATGGCACCTCTCTTTATTGTCTCCTCAATCACTCAGAGAAGGAAGGTGTTATCAGTGCATTCCAGGAACCTCCTGGACTGCTTTAACCCTGTTGTGTAGTCCTTCAAACAGATATCAGGGTGGTTGAAGTGCCCCATGAGGACCAGGGCTTGTGAACATGAGGCTGTACCTACCTCTCTATAGAGGACCTCATCTGCTTGGTCTTCCTGGTCAGGGGGCTTGTAGCAGATCCCCGCTATTATGACACCTGTCCCTGTCCTCCCTCTAATCCTAATCCATAAACTCCTCATCCATCCTCAGGCAGAGCTCCATGCACTCCAGCTGGTCACTGACATAGAGGGTAACACCTCCTCCTCGTCTCTCCTGCCTGTCCTGTCCTGGTTTTTAGCTGAAATAGAGCTGGTTTTCTTTTTAGTAATTAGAAGAG
>NW_010339094.1:3121-3615 GCF_000700745.2 Antrostomus carolinensis
GGTGATTTGGTTTCCAGCCTGGGACTCTCTGTGAGAGACACTGATAACATACCAATGTTTACATTTTTGTCACTGGAAGTGAAGGACTTTGTGTTCTGTTAGTCCACAAGCACAAGATTTAAGGGGGGAGAAGAATATTTAAATTAATAAACTAAATTGACAGTTAGATATGCCAGTGGGGTATTCCATATCATATCACGTCATGTCCACTATATTAGTGAGGGTCTCTTCCTCTTTTAGCTCTCTCTGGCTTTCGCTCAGACTCTCGTTCTTCTGGGACTGCAGTTTCCGTTGGGGATTGTCGCTCCCCTGGTATCGTTATCTGGGAACAGGCTGGGCTCGGTCACTCTCGTTCTTCTGGGACTGCAGTTTCCGTTGGGGATTGTCGCTCCCCTGGTATCGTTATCTGGGAACAGGCTGGGCTCGGTCAGGAGGAGGGTGAGCTATAACATTGGGTGTCATTCACTTGCATATTTTGTTACTGTTATTTTTAT
>NW_010339094.1:3651-4886 GCF_000700745.2 Antrostomus carolinensis
TCATTTAGCCTGTAGCAGATCCCTGCTATTATGACACCTGTCCCTGTTCTCCCTCTAATACTAATCCATAAACTCCTCATCCAGCCCCAGGCAGAGCTCCATGCACTCCAGCTGGTCATTGACATAGAGTGTGACTTCTCCTCCTCATTTCTCCTTCCTGTCCTTCCTAAGAGCCTGTATCCTTCCATTCCAATGTTCCAGTCATAGGAGCCATTCCACCACATCTCTGTGATGACAATCAGGTTATAGCCCTGAAGACGTGCACATGTCTCTAACTCCTCTTGTCTATTTCCCATGCTGTGTGCATTTGTATAGAGACATTTTAAGTCTGGCCCTGGATGAAGATGCCCTACTGGTGGGAGTGGCTGGAATTCCATTGTGCCATTCCTCTGGTGCTCTCCTGCCGATCTATGATCCTTCTCCAGGCTTTGGGCACCTGTTACTGGTACCAAATTGGAAGGAGTGGGGTGAATTGAGGTTCCCCTCCCCTGGCAACTTAAGTTTATTCAAGCATGTAGGTTTCCCTGGAGAGTTGCAGGAGGATCTACCATAGCCATACACACCCTTGAGGTGGTTGGCCTTCTGGTGCTCATCATGGAAGGCATCTAAGGAGCATTTGTTGCTGCTCTGGTTGGTCTGCCTTATTCCCCAGTTGGATATGGTGGCACGAGCATTGCCATTTTGGGTCCCACCCCCTGAGTCTATTAGTTTAAAGCCTGCCTCACCAAGCTGGCTGGCCTGCTCCCAAAGATTCCCTTGCCTCTTCTAGACAGGCAGATTCCCTCCCTGCCTAACTAGTTATAGTCCTCAAAGAATGTCCCATTGTTGTAAAAGCCAAAACCCTCATGACACATTCCAGCTATTTTAAAATTATTTTTGTTAATGAATGTGGGCTGGAATTGCCATACACAACTCCAGAACATAAAAAATGAACAACTGTAAAATATGTATATGTTTTGATGTAATTTGTTTCTAATAACATATTTTAACTTTTAATATTTTTAAACTTTTTACAGCAAACTACGCAAAATAATATAAAAAATATTGAATGAAACCACTGGTTTGAATTTGAAAACCTTGTTTCAAAAACCTGAAATGTTATTTTTCAGCTGGCTTGTAGAAAAATGTTCTCCAAACAGACATTATTTCCAAAATAGATATTTTGATGAAACACTATCTTTTTAGTAGGAAAATACTCCACATTCAATACTTATGTCTAACTGTGGTGTCAGCAG
>NW_010339094.1:4904-7811 GCF_000700745.2 Antrostomus carolinensis
AGGAACGTAATGGAGCTAGGAGTGATTCGGATGGCCGTTCTTGTCCTGTCTGCAGGGGAAAAAAGTGTTAGAGACAGAAATGGAATTCAAACGTGAGAAAAGTATAGAGATACATTGGAGTTTCTCTTTCTTCCTTGTGCTGATAAGAATAACACCTCTTCACATTTTAAAAATTGAGAAAACAAGTAAGTTTTAACCTGTTACAGAAAGTCTGGATAAACGCTAAAGTTTTAGGCAGCATTCTAAAAGATGAACAGAAGCAAAGCATATACAATGCTAAAAGTTAAAAGCAAAGCATATACAATGCAAAAAGTTATCTTTACCTTTGCACATATGAGGTATTTTTAGAAAGGATAGCCCATTTATAACCATTAAATTCTTCATCCAGACTGCTGACACAACAGGGACAATGTGATTTTTACATACTTTTGCTTCCTCCAGTTTAATGAAGAGGAACTGCAAGATGGCTGCATCCCTGAAGTAATTCTTCAGCAGGAGTAAGGCTGAAATAGCCAGCAACCCTAATGAGGCAAAATGAAAGGGCATCACCACTTATTTCACCTCATTATTGGCTGTTAAAATGGAGTTAAATGAGAGACAGATAAAAAAAGGAGAGAGAGATAGACATGCATTTCATTTCTGAGTGGTTATTGTGTTGAAGCAGGAATCACTCCTGAGTCGGGCTGTGAGCATGAATTCTGCAGCATGATTACTGGCTGGCACAGACACTGGCACAGCAGTCGCATTGACTGCAGACAGGTACCGCCAGGAATGCGATTGCTTTAATTGTACCCTGCTTGATCTCACTTAAAATAATTTCAGATATTCTACCAAAAATTAAAGTTCAGCTACGAGACCTGCTGTTCCAAGTGGCATGCCAAGGGCCGCTCCTTAAATAGCACCAACTCATGGTCAAGTTCTGTATGAACCATTTCACATGGAGCTGAAATCTCTGTGCCCAAAACAGGCAAAACTTCCCCACTCCTACATATACACACAGAGACACCATCTACTGTGTTTTACTGAAAGAGGAAACCTTCACAGCATTGCCCAAGTGACAGCATACATTTTCTTTTTGTATATTCCTTTAACTATAAACTAGTAAGAGCAAATTTATTGACCCATAATTTTTACACTAAAACAGTACAGTAATTGTATTGCATTCATACATAGGAGTGTTTTTCAGGAGGAGATGCAGAGGCATTTATTTTTGTATTTATTGGTCACTTTCACTTCAATCCTATGAAATTATGTGGAACAGCCTCCATCCCCTCTCAGATGTTTCCCTATCACCTCACCCACTATTTTCCCTCAGCATGTGCAAAAAGGCAGGAGGTGCCATTTCTGATGAGGATGTCTAAAGGATACACTTGTGCTATGGCAGCTATTGGACCTTGTTAGTTAAATTACTTTAGGCAGCACACCCTAAAATGTTCTGTGCTAAAAAGAGCATATAAATGCTTATTTTTCTGGTACTAAGACATACACTTGGGCCATATTGAGGGGCAATTAAACATTTTGCAACTTCTATTTTTTCAGACTTTCAAGCTGATTCACTGTAGTCTGATTAAGTTTTGTGTTGCTTTTATTCAAGTAACATTAACGATTCCCTTAATCAGGTCAGGAGGTTCTCATAGCCATAGAGTGCCCTAAGCCCTTTGTAGAGATAGCTGTTCCTTTTGGGAGCATTCCTGAAATCAGGGGAAAGTCCATGGTGGACCAGCACCAGAAACAGAGTATTTTTACTAAGAATAATGTAAGTAAGAAATGTAATATAAATAGAATAATCCAAATAAGCAGAATGCTTGATCATCAATCAATATTTCATATTAATGTCAATTCTGCAAATGAATAATGTAATTGCATATAGTAGACAACATTTCTACATGTGCACCTCTAAATCTGGTAAAAAAAAAAAAAAAAAAGAGTGGAAATTTCTTTAATAGAAATTTCTTTCCTGAGGAAAAAAAATATTTTTATCTGAATTTCTTTTTGCACTAAATATAGATTTAAATCTCAGTAAGTCATGATGAAAATGGTCTAACACTAAGGATGTTAGAGAAATCAAGTGTCTTGCCTTCCCAATGAGCAAGCAAATTTTTTTTTTTACCTTTCTTCCTTCCTCCAGAGAGAAATGAACTGTTGCTCCAACCTCTTCCCTTTCCACTTGTGAACATGGAAATTTACAAAATATACCTGTATGATGTTAAATCTCAAACCTCTTCCTTTCACATTCATCACTTGGCCATATAGCAGCATAAAAAGTCTTTCTTTGTTGAGAACATATCTTCCTCATTCCTTTGCCCATGGTCACTCTTTCTGGAGCTTAGTTTCTTCTCTTTGATCAACCATCACAAGTAAAGCTGCTCATTGAAGTCATGGTTTCTGGGCACTCCAACTAAACTTTTGGTATTTTGAAGACCTGCCTGTACAAACTTTTGAGTTTAGATTCTGCCAAATGAACACTTAAGTATGCTTCTACCTCATACTAATGTATTTCACTGCATCTTTACATCCCACTTATTTCTGAATAGGGGTTTTGAACCAATCATTGGTCATCACATGGATCAACAGCAATTCAAAAATCTTATCCTTCAAGAAAAATTGAGACACCCTGAAAAAAAAAAAAAAGACATTTTGGTGACTGTTCCAAGTTGAAGCACAATAGTTGTGAGTATGAAGAAAAAAAAAACAACAACAAAAAACAACTTTTGATCCATATCTAGATTCTTTCCCCACTCTGGCCCTCCATTTTTCCTCTTTTTTTTTGCACTCTCTTTCTTTATGTAAGAGAAAAAACTCTTGTCATTTTCTTTTGTTTCCATTTTTATTTCTGCCTCAGTCTTATTTTGCACCAACTGCAAAATAAAAAGTCTCAGTTTATTTCTACACTTCAACAAAAAGCGT
>NW_010339094.1:7855-9549 GCF_000700745.2 Antrostomus carolinensis
GTGTAGGGATTTCTCTGATGACCAGTTTGGATTATATTTTATTTTCTTGTTGGTGCCCTGTATGTATGTCATATCTTTCTTTAAGAGGTTATTCATTCACTCTGCTATGGAGCTCTTCTCCACATAATTTTTCTTTAAAATATTTTTATTCTAGAATTTCTGGATCATCAGCCTTGAAGAGAATTAAGACTTCCTACTCCTGAAGTCTTCTGTTTATCTTTTGAAATCAAGAACTTCAGTTACAGAAAGTAGGTCATTAGCCATAACAGATTACTTACTGAGTGTTATCCTGGGAGTGCACCTGAAGGATCAGAAAATGAGACAATATTAAAATACTTTTTACAGTTAATAAACTTTAATAACTTCAGATCCTATATTGGGTTCAAGTAAATGTGTTGGCTATAAAAGGCTACTTCAGTGCCTTCCACTCTCAGTTCTTCTCACACAAATTGCTTTTGTTTATCAGTGATGGAACTGAAAATGGACCCATTGGAATAATGACTTATGGAATCATATCTTGTCACTGTGACTTCCAGGAAATCAGTAAATATTCATGACAGGTGAAAAATTAATATGTTATTCCTTAAGGGTAGCTTTTGGTGTTATGAAGAAGTAAGATAAAATTCTACACTTCTAAGAATAAATATGTTCCTTTTATGCCAATAGAGATATGCCCATTTACTTCAAGACAGATTTTTGGACCACTGTATATTGTTGCTGCCCAAAATGTTCCTGGAGATTTATGGATTCTGCCAGCAGCACTTTAAAATTAAAAAGTGAAAGAATTTGAGATACTAATTTATCGAACAGCCTATTTTTAGTATTCTTTCAGCAAGAAATATGACAAGAAGCTTATTATACTTGAGATGTTGCCATTTAGTGAGAGTACTGTCAGGATTTTACTATTTGGATGTTTTAAGTACCTGACATTTATTTTATTTGGTAGTGTATCACTATACAAAGTTTTATATTTCACAAGGAAAAATGGTATTGATGATAAGCATCTTTCAGATGGAAACAAAGGGTCAGTTTTTAAACAGCTATAGAATATTATAACATAGTCATTATGAATTTAAGAAGTCTTATGCTGAATTCTGTTGAAGGTATCTTTCTTTACTGTGAAGTAACTAATAGCCATCAGCATTCTTATGATAATCACATTCAATTTCCAAAATGTATTAGCTCCAATAATTCAGTTCCATATACTCTTCATAGTTTTCTATTTGCTTGTAAAATTAACACTCATTAAATCTTAAGGATGCAAGAGCCCATTGTACAGATTAATGATTGATTATGCAGATTATTGAAATGCTGTTCAAAGAATCATGCCACCTCTTCTTAGAACAAATCAACTGTACGTGACCTCTGGATGCTCACACACTCGTTGTTACTGTCTCCTCTGGAAATATACTGTCGTATTCTAGTACTTTTATCTCAAATTCTGGATGTCAATCAATCAGCTTTTTAACTTGAATGAAGTGGAAATTTTTCATCAGGACATGGAGCTGGTAAAGAACGAAAAAATAGTGGGGAGTGACATAGCAGAGAAAGAGATATAGGATATGTCTTCTACTGAGAAGTAGATATGCCAGGGGGGAAAAAAAAGGGCATCAAGGCATCAAGGGAATTTTGGAGAGACAGAAGAAAGAAAAAGGGCAACAATATATAAACAGATGCAGGGTTTGTATGAATAG
>NW_010339094.1:9569-15054 GCF_000700745.2 Antrostomus carolinensis
AAAGGAGAAAAAGATAATGCATATCAGCTACAGATTAGTAAACTGATATAGTCATATCAGCATTCAGAAGAAGGGAAAACTAAAAAAAAAGCCCAAACCAACAACCTAAAAAAAAGTCCTTTAAGCTATATTCTCCCACATTTTTTCTAACTTCATTGTAGAAATATTTTTAAGTATCTGACTAGTGGTTATTTCTAATGTTTTGAAAGACAAACATGAAGAGAACTGCAAGATATGTCCAGCAAGGAATATTTGTAAAGCTTTTTATGGACTGCAAAGCAATGAACAGGTAACTTAAACAGAACTGGATAAAATATATTAACACATTAAAATATATTAATAATTTTTCAAAAAGCATATTAAATTATTGTTGAAGGACACTCATTTCTATCACAGTGAGTTTTTGTGAAGCACTTTTCCTAATGCATGCTGAGATAAGATTCTTAAGCAAAATAAAAAAAATAACTGAAAATAACTGGTCATTTTGAAAAGATGGATTCATTTATGCTCTGACATGACTTTTTATTGCAGAAAATATTTGATTTCCATAAAATCTACATTTTTGTGGTGTTACTGTTTGCTTGTTAGCAACACTAGAAATGTATAACGTGTAAATTGATTAAGTAAAAAATATTTTTTTTAAATGGTTAACTTAATTTTCATATCCACATATCATAATCATTCTTGGAAAATATTTCACAAACTTTTTTGTAACTTTCGTGTAGCTAATATTCTGTTGCCACGCACAAATGTCTATTTTTCACTTATATGTGTTTGGTTTTTATAGACCACTCCTTTCTGTGGCTAAAATTTTGGATGCAAGGTGTTTCGTGTTTCACATCAGCAAGTATGCATTTCAACTGCATGAAATACAGTTGTTTTTTTACAGGAGGGCTGATAAACTCCGGTTTGTGATTTCTCTTTTAATCTACTTACATTGGAATTTATGTATAGTTAGCATCTTTATAAGTCAAATCATTGGTACATACACTTAAAACAACTGTGGAGAACTTGCTTGACTGCACTCCTTGCACAGCCTAACTTGTGAACTCCTTGTTGTGTTACATAAACTGCTTCCCAGAGTCAGGTGCACTTATTCTTGCATGGTTACTAACAGAAGTCACTACCTGAGAACAGGAGCTCACAGAAATCGAAAACCTCAAAAAAACCTGTACATCTAATAGTTGATACACTGTGCTGGATGCAAACAGATACGAATGCTCTGTAAGCTGGGTTCATACCAGGTGAGCCTGGCACACTGAGCCTGAGCTACTTTTGTTTGTACTCCTCTGTGTAGACATAATCAAAATATCCCAGTATGAAACAGCTAGGATAGGAATAACTGCCTAATGATAGCAGGCACAGTTTACACTCCAAAAGAATGTTTTCAAAACCCTAGTGTGCCTGGCTGTGCAGGGAAGATATAATCTCATTTTTTTTTCCTCATGCCCAAATCATCAGATTAGTGGGTTCTCGAATTGCATTTTTCTCCTGTTGAATTTCTATAATAGCTACATAATTAAATATTAATCAGGTTAAAAGAAAGTCAAAAGATAACTTCAGAAGCACTTTGCCTGGCATTTGTAATATCTGCTTAATGCTTTATCCTGGAATTAAGGATGTTCTTTTCCCATATCCCTATATTCGTACTAAGAAATCAAGTGTGCTCATGACTGTTCTCTGTTTCTTAGGGTAGTTTTCACCTGTTAGGATTACAGCCTGGGTTGTGCTGACTTTTGGAAAACTTTTCCAAAGGCCATTCTAAAAATGCAGGTGTTGACAAATGACTTGCAGTGGCCAGGAGTGTTCCCTGGAACTCGTTTACAAGCATAAGTGCAGCCAGATTGTTTTCCAACTGGTGGGATGCAGGTGCTCAATCCAGCCAGAACAGACCTTTCTGAAGCAGTTTGTTGAGCATGCTGAGAATGACTTTAAACAAAGTTAAACAGATCAGGGAAATAACTGAGAACTGAGAGCCTGGGATATTTTGTACATACCTGCTAGCAGAATCATGAACATTTACAGGGCTAAGGAGAGGCCAGGCTGGCATCAGTAATAATAAAAGTGGAAGGAAATTCCTAAACATACATTGTGATCTTGTTGTGGTTTCAAAATGTGCATGCCCAAGTTAGGAATTTGCATATCTTATTTAATTTGTGTATGTTTTACTTATCCATTTCCCAGTTTATCCAAGCTGAGAGGCCTTTTTGAGTACGTTCTAAGCTGATGCTTGAGAAAGAGATAAAGCTGTGCTGGCTTCTCTGCCAACATAGAAGTTGTAGGAAGCATTATACTGAGGCAGTGCTTATCAGTTGCAAACTGAACACTGTTGTATAAATAATGTTTCCAGTTATTAAAATATGAAAACGAGTACATAATTGTATTGATAAATGCTGTTTTAATATATTGTTGATATAGATTGTTATTAAACAAACTGCACTTCATAAATATTTAACACTGCTGTTATCTAGATTTTTTTTTTGCCATTTTTAATTTAAAGGCAGAAAATGGGTGCCAGTATTCCTTCACTGCAGATTTCCTTCTGGTTCTTTATCTGTTTTTGAATGTCAGTGAATAGGGGTTCCAGTTACTCATTAATATTCAAGAGGAGAAAATCTACTTGTTATCTCTTTGATTAATCCAGCCTATTGTGCCTTATAGCATCAATCTCAAAATATTCCAAAGGATAATGAATTATTATGTGACTGCAGGAAACCATAAGGGATATTAAACTAACTTAATCTTTTTAACTAACAATATTCTAAAATGAATGCAGGGGATAGAATTCCTCAATAAATGGCACAGTGGAAAGATTTCTTTGGAGTTTCTCACAGATATTCTTTTACACACTTGCTCTACAAAAGACATAACCATTAAAAATAAAGAAAACAATATATCTTTTATTTTCATGTGAAAAAATAGCAGGTTCTTGTGAAACAGCTTTGAAAAAATCTCGTGTTCAGAAGTTTCACTCAAAAGATTTAGAGTTTAGTTATTGACTTCCCATGCGCATTAAAAAAAATGTTTTATTTCAAGAATTATTTTTTTAGGGTAAAAAGCCTTAATTAGTAGTAGGATTAGTTCACTTAGGTTCATGTCTCTATATGAAAGCTTTCATTAGGCAGCACCCATAGGGTAGGTTGTCTCTTGCCCTTCAGTAGCAGCAGGTGTACAGGAATGAGCTTCTAAGATGAACTACAAGTTTCACCCCATAGAGGTGACTGGAGGGTGTAAAACCTATTAATTTTTCAAAAAAGTCTATAGAAATTCTAGGCACAGAAACAGACACAAGAAAATCCCTTAAAATGAATTGTCCTTTCCAGTCAATGTTTAAACAGATATGATTTGTATGGATAGTCAGGTCCTTTACCATCCGTTGCCTGAATTGTGTCTCCTACTTCCATAAACAAACAAGCATACATAGTGGAAAATGGAGCATGGAAAATTTGTTCTGTGAACACATCTGTTCTTTTTCAATGCATCTGCTTCAGAGTTTTTCTTTGCACAAAAATGTACATGACTTTCAGTAAGCGTAGAGTGGTGTTACAAAGAATAGGCTGGTGTGTAATAGCTTTCCACAGTCGTACCAGAAGTAAGGTAATTATTAGATTCCCAGAGTTCATTTGGCTTTAAAATTATACTTCTGCCTCAATAAGTACTGAATAATGAGCCCCAAGCCCTCAAGTCTAAATCTAATTTTACCTTGAGTTTTTAAAAGCTTATTTTTTTGTAGGTGCAGAGTTTAAGAGAAATCCTGGACTACTGTGACTTTTGCTTGAATGAAGGCTACCCTGCTGTGTGTGCTGAAGGAGGATTAGAGAAAAGTGATATAAATAAATTATGAAGCAGTTAAAATAAAACTGCAGGCTAGCAGAACAACAGAGTACAAAATCAGCAAGACAAAGCCTATACATTTTACATCTGTACAGCTCAGAATATGAAATATGTGTGCAGTGCCAGGGATGCACACCTACAAAAGTGAACATTGCTGATTAGCTGTAATCATTGCCAATGCATTTGCTAACACCTCAGGCAGAAGCAGACAGATAAGTGCTCTTAGCCCCTAATGAATTCAAAGGGCACTAAAGACAGAATTTTTGGAAAGCTTGTCTCATGGGACTGATGCTAGCATAGGCGAGTCTAGTGGTATGCCCAAAGTATCCCTACCCTTTTAAGTTTTAAAGTAACAGATAGAAAAAGAAGACTGAACAACACAAAAGGGATATTTCTGAAGTTCAAAGTGTGTTTGGGTCGATTTCTAGAAAGAACTGTTTCCAAAACAGTGTTTCAACATTAGATCTAACTCTAATGTATCCACACCTTAGCCTGTAACTCCGTATATTTGCTAACTGAAAAGTGAGAAAATTAAAACTCTTCGAGATGTTCCACGTAGGCAATAACAGCATACATTTTTTAACAGTATTGAACACTAGAGCAGCTAATCAGACAGACACCTATACATGCAAATACCATAGAGGAAAAACACAAGCTGTTCCACAAGCTTTTTTACGATGTAGGTGCATTACTCCATAGGTAGATATCTGCTATGTGGTGAAGAGAAAACACTAGAGAGGTATAAAGTGGTATAGAGCCATGCTCTTCTGTGTTAATCTCTTCTCTGTTTTGGTCAAGAAAGAAACTAAGAGGTGGCAACTGTTCCAGATTACTGGCTTCTGATAGAGAAAATTTAATAAAATAAACAGTTGTTGGTTTTTTTTAATGTAAACCAGAAAAACAAAACAAAACAAAAACCAAACCAAACAAAAAAAACCCCAAACAGGTAGGTTTTACAACATTTGTGTTTTCACAGACACGGATCCAGTTGCCCCGTTGCCCTTAACTATTGTGAAGAACAGAACAGCATGAACTGAAAGTGCACTTGAACCATGCTAGTCCTCTGCACCAGCTGAATTACAAAGCTGAACCTGATGCACAGAATTACTTTTTGCCTTTCAGTCCCCCTAAATGTGGTTTTTGAACAGGAATCAATATGTTTTAGAGATCCAGAAGGGAACAAAGGAGGTCAGTTGGAGGCCTTCATTTAATGTTAATGGAAGCACTTAGCCACTACTAAAATTATAAATTCACTCTAAGTAGGTATATATAGTTTACATGCTTTTTCTACTAGATGATGATACAAGGCCCAGCTGTGTGAATTCTCTACTTTGTATCAACTGTAAAACTATAGTAAGTAATAAGTAATGTATAGTAAGTATACAGTATATAGTATAGTAAGTAAACAAGTAATATGGCATGCAATTAAATAATTATCAAATTAAATGTAAAGAAGTTTGGGGGGGGGTTGTTTGGTTGGTTGGTTTGGGGTTTTTTTTTAGTGTTAGTGCATAAATAATGTGCAGATAACCCTCTCTTGGATTATTAGCAGAGTTCTGTCTTGGTGAGTGTTTTGGGTTTTGGGGGGGGGAGGGGGGGGATGTTTTTGGTAGTGAGGGAAGGGGCTACTTTGTGGGGGAGAAAGCTCCCC
>NW_010339094.1:15236-15650 GCF_000700745.2 Antrostomus carolinensis
CCATTGGCCTAAACAAAGAGAGAGCTTCGTTGCCAGGAGGAAGGAGAAGGAGGGGGAGGACAGAGAACCTCAGACACCCAGTGCAACCGCATGGAGTAGGGGAAGGCAAAGAAGGTTCCTGCAGCCCATGGCAGTTCAATGGTAGAGCAGATACCCACGCGTACACCATGGAGAACTCCATGCTGGAGCAGGAAAGCTGACCCCAAGGGCAAGTGTGACTGAATTGAGACCCCGAGAGATGCGCAACACAGGAGTGGGGGTGGACCCCCAGAGGGGGAGCAGGGGGGGTGAGGAGGTGTGCTGGACTGGGGGCCCGTGGATGTCTGTGAGGAACTGCACTATGGACTTGTCTCAAAGATTGTTTGCAAGGACGGTCACAAGACCACCAGGAATCTTTGAGCCACGGGGCGATGT
>NW_010339094.1:15687-34285 GCF_000700745.2 Antrostomus carolinensis
AGCCACAGGGTGATAGACTTGTCTCAAAGATCGTTTGCAAAGACGACTGCAAGACCACCGGTTTCTGGGAATCCCATTCTGTGAAGGCGCCCTGCCCGCAGGGGGGTTCTTCCGGGACATGTATAAACTTATCTCAAAGATCGTTTGCAAGATGACTGCTCACCACTGGAACGAGCAACTGAGACCTCCTTGCCCACCCCTCACCATCGCCTCACCGCTGACCCGTGGTGGTGACTATTCTTGCTCCCCTGCCCCGACTCCTTGCTCCCCTGTCACGACTCCTTGCTTGATTTCCCGTCTTTCGTTCCATCCTGTCCTATCGCTATCTTCTTCATTTCCCTTCTTTTTCTAATAAAAGATGTTCTGGCAGTACGGCATGTGACCTCGCTTGTGTCTTAATCTCGCTCTTGGGATCGTATCGAAACCTTCCCCGACATCGGATCGGGATATTTAAATTATCCCCGACATCGGATCGGGACAATGTCCCCATGCCAGAACTGACAGCTGAGCCCAAAAAGGTCCGTGACTCCATGGGAAGCTTGCTTTGGAACATCTTGTTCCTGGAGTTTCATGCCAGGAAGACCAGCAATGGTGAACTGACTGCAACCCGTATTCCCTGCCCACTGTGCCACTTGTTGGGTGAAGGTAGAGAAATAAGGAGCAAAGTGATTTTAGCCAGGGAAGAAGGGAGGAGTGGGGAGAAGGTGTCTTAAGATGTGGTTGTTATGTCTCATTATGTTACTTGGATGAATAGCAATGAATTAAACTGATATTTCTTCCCCAAGTTGAATCTGTTTTCCACATGATCATAACTGGTGAGTGAACCCTCCCTGTCCTTCATCCTAATTCATGGCCCCTTTGTTGTGATTCCCTTCCCATCTCATTGGGTGGGGGGAGTGAGTGCAGGACCGCTTGGTCTACCCGTGATTAAACCACCACAGTTAGGCAGAAGCCAGAGGCAGGGACAGAGGCTGTATTGTAGAACTAACGTGATGTATCATAAAGGGATATTGGATGCTGGTCCAATTCAGGAAAGTAGAACAATTACGACTTTTCTACTGAGATTTAGAAGTCTCTTCATAGAAGCTTATACATATGTCTATGACATATGATATGACTTGTTTTGCTGCAGAAATTAAAATTGAGATGAATGTGCAAAGGATTCTTTTCAAAATATTCTGTTTGTCCTCCTGGAAGGGTTATCAACCCTTGTTTCCTCTTCCTTCTTCCCCACATCAAATTTCAAGCAGTTCAGCTGTTTTCTGAATAGTAACTGAAGTAAATTTAGGGAATAATAGGCATAAAATTGTGCTGCCTTAATTAAGTAAATAAAATCCTAAAATTCCCTAGCATTTTAACCAGACCTATCTATAAGTATCTATTTGTGTGGCATGTACTTTCCTATATAGGACACTTTTGCATTTCATCATCTTTGTCCTTGTTAGGATTATAGTAATTGAGTTGCTTTGTTAAGATGATATTTTACCTTTTACCCTTATATTAATTTAAATGGCTTATAGAGATTCAGTAGCTGTGTTTATGAAAGAATTGGTATGGGTCTCTGGGCAGCATGAATCTGCTTTAATCAACAGATTAAATCTGTTTTAACATTTATAAAGATTAATCAGAAACAGTTTATAATTTGTGGTTGATTAAACCACTGAAGAGAAGAGCTCCAGCAAGGAGGATCATGCTGGGGGACCCTTCCTAAAGCAGCAAAACCATGGCAAAACTGTGAAGGCTAAAGCACGGGGAGAGAGAGGGTGCCCCAGTCCCCAGCCTTAAATGGGAAGACAGAGCTGCTGACTAGTGCAGCTCTGACTCCATGTGGGTGGGGACAAGAGTGATGATGGCCAAACCCCCCACACATACAAGAACACCCTCAGGGAGCATGAGCAACCAGGAGCACGGCCACCAGGATGGGCAAACAGGGCATGGTGTGTGAGAAGGGTGTGGCATGGCAGTTTGCCCAGCAGTTGATGCAGGGAAGGCAAGCGGGTGGAGCGCAGTACTCTTCCCCACTCCAGAAGACTAACTCAACATGGCCCTCCACTCGGCTGAAATTGATTGCCAGAAAGAATATGGCCACCCAGACAGAGCTCCCACACAAACATACAGCTGTCCAGGTCTCCGGCTGCATGGAGTGCCTGAGCCTGTCACTGTTAGCAGTGGGCAGCAGAGACAACACCTGTGTGCGCTGTGACCAGGTCAATTATCTGCTCAGTTTAGTGGCAGAGCTGAAAGAGGAAGTGGAAGAGTTAAGGAGTATCAGGGAGTGTGAGAGGGAGATAGATTGATGAAGCCACACCCTGCCATCCCTGAGGCAAAGGAAGCAGATGGGGACTCCACAAGAGGCAGAGGATCTCCTAACCTCTTGCCAGCAGGTAGAAGGAGGGGACCTAAGAGACAGAGGGGAATGGAAACAGGTCCCTGCTCGGAACAGCAGGCGAATCCCCTCCTGGCCTCCCTCTCCTTCCCAGTTGCCCTTATACAATAGGTATGGAGTTCTGGAACTTGAGGGTCAGGCAAACAATGATGTAGATGAAGGTCCATCCAGGGGGCTGCCTAGGGTAAATCAGTCTTCTCTTACTGCTTTCTGCCAATTTTATTAATAGACTGATCCTTATATTTTCCCTTTGTATCTATGTACACACACTTTCTATAACATCTTCAGTGCTATAAAAGTATTTTTTCCAAAACAAATATAAACATCCATACGCAACTTCCCTCTCAAAATTTAGTAAATTCTGATTTTGCTTGCAGATGGGTGCACCTACTTTGGCTTTTTAGTTTGGACCGCAGAGTATTTTCCAAGCAATTCCCCCAAATGCTTCCATTCTCACATTTGGTTTTCATCATGGAGGGGCATCAGAGACCACAAACTAGTGGTCAACTTTCAGATGAAATTAAGCTGGAAAATATATTCCAAGAGTACATTTTATGCAATGCCTAATGGACATTCAGTCCTTGGGACTAGGGTAGAGAGAGTCCAAAACACCCCTGCTGAAATACATATATTGTGGATATTGACTACTCAGCATTAAGTCAATTGATCCACATATCTGCTTCTACTTGTAATTGCCACTAGATTGCTTGTTAATGTAGGTGTACCCATAGGCATCACGACACTGAATTCCTTTCATAAATCAGTTCTGTGCCATTTTAGTTGTACTGTTGCTGGAATTTTAATTTTTCCTGAACTATTTTTGTTCCTCCCTTAGAATATTTCTGCTCTGACTGTTAGAAATTCTTCTTCCCTCAATTTTATTACTGGATGCTCTCATGATCATTTTTGGTGTACTAATATAGCTTACACAGGTCTTCTTTTTCCCTGGGATATAACCTTTAATGTACGGATGAACACAGTTATGTCGTCTTTCAGTTATTTTCTTGTTAGACTACTAGCCAAGCTGTTGTATACATGTGTATATATTTTTATTTTAATTGAAACAAATATTGTTAGGATCTGAACAATTACTACATTTTTAAACATTTCATTAAATAAACCGTTATATCTTCCATTAGAACTCTCTAATAATAACAAACAGAGATGGAAAGTACCTTTCGTTTTCTTATATTTGTTGCCATGGTTATAGCTTTAACCACCACTCTAAATTACTGCAGTACTTCATAAGATTTTTCAATTTTTACTAGATTTTATTAAATTCTTCAGAATAATTGGTCTTTAAAGCCAAATGAAAAATGATTTTTAAGAGTTTTAAGAGTTAAGTATTTGTAAAATAAAATATACTTTTAAATACAATTAGCAAGATCTATCTTTAAACTGGCATAATCTGGGGAAGGACAGTTGGACAACTCCAAGTTTATGTCTATATTGAGAACTTGTGCTAAAAAACACTAGAAAAAAAAGACTCCTTGAACTTGCAGCAGGAAACAGGTGAGATACAAAGACCTCAGGAAGTCGCTTTGATTTACTAACATCTGGAGCAGCTGTTGGCTCTCAGGTTTCGATGAGCTGCCTGCAAAAGGGTTGAATGTGGAGCAGAGCTGGCACTAAGAGTGCTAGCTCTCATCAGGATATGTGGCAGGGGGTACATTTTGTGTTGCTGTCCCACCATTTTCCTAAGAACATGGAAAGAAGGAGGTGCTGGAGTGTGTCCACAGAAAGGCAATGGAGCTGGGGAAGGGTCTGGAGCACAAGTGTGATGGAGCCCAGCTGAGGGCACTGTGATTGTTTAGCCTGGAGAAAAAGAGACTGAGGGGAGACTTTCACTCTCTACAACTACCTGAAAGGAGGGTGTAGAGAGGTAGAGGCCGGTCTGTTCAACCAAGGAACAAGTAGCAGGACAAGAGGAAATCACAGAATATTAGGGATTGGAAGGGACCTCAAAAGAACATCTAGTCCAATCCCCCTAATTGCCCATCATAATCCTGTTCAACTGTACTCATTTTGATATCAGAAACTCCTCCCCAAATCAAGAAGCTTGTTAATTGCCCCTATAATAAAGCAGATTCACACATGTGGGACGAAATGTGCTTCCAGCTATGGCATTTAAATGCCACTGCCAGAAGTAACCACCCACGTCTCCCCTCAAATGCTACAGAAGGAGCCCAGATCACAGGAGAGAGACTGGAAAGATTTTGGAGCAATTTTCACCTGTGTGGACAACTGCAAGCAGCAGCCTCCTGCTGCTGGAGCTAACAGCTGCCCTTCTACTTGAATTACCAGTTCTAGATAGTCCCACACCAGGTAAGAATCTGAAGAGGAAAAGGCTGTTGTTTTAAAGGTGTCTTTTCTACTTTCAGACTTGGAGTTTGAAATCAGAAGTAGTTACTTTTTAAAATGGGAAACTGGAAGCCTTTTACAGGAAACACATAGGTAACTCTTAGGCATGTGATAGTTAAACTATCACAGGCATTATGGCTGGTGGTAAAAGCCTTCTCATCACGTGTTTAGTATTCATTTTCTCAGATGTCTATCTGATTTTAACAACTAGCTCATCATAGTGAACCACAGCTTGATCTGCAATGTCTGTATTTGTTATTCTATTTTGTGCATTAAATGAATATAGGCTACAAGTCTTTACCCCAGAGTACATCTTGAGTAGTTTACTTAATGTGATTTGCTTCTAATATGCACTCTTATGTTTGCTTGTAGCCTTTTACTTTCACATTTAAAAATGATCACAGCCTATACCAGGAGAGCTGAAAACTGCATGATTATTCTCTTTCAAATGCAGAGCCATCAGAGTCCTCTCCTGCAGAGGGCTGATAAGTGCTTTAAATTTTTCAAATATCGTAGAAATTGTGGCCTTTCCCCTTTAGCCTTGATTAGGGTTGGGATTTAACACATGCTGCCTCTGTATTTTCTGTGATTAGATTGTCCTTGGGCAAGTGCATCCAGCACGTGCTAGGCAGGTCACTGATCAGTCTTCCACTGGGAAAAGAACAAAACCACGAAATATGCATAATTCATTGTGATCAGACATTTAAGAGTACTCTAGAGATATCTGCTGCTTGTGGACATTTATTCTACCGTCTTATTATTATTTTACAATTTGCTCTTCACGTTGGTCATTACCATACGCTTTGGTTATTTTAAGGCATCGGTATTTCCTGCCTTTGTATACACAAGCCAGAGTTTCATTTACAACATATTTGCCTGTAGAAGTACTTTGTTCTTACAAGCAATGTTCTCAGGGCTAAGAAAATATTCTCTATTTAAAAATAAATAAATCAGGCCAAGACTTGAACTTGAACTCAATAAGAACTGCTGAATATTAACAGCATAAGACACTTTTCTGCAAGATTTTAACTGCATTTTCTGCATTGCAGTAAATATACATGGGTATGTTGCTGCATAAATATTTGCTATGCACCATTCTCAGTTACAGAAGAACAGTCACTTATTTTTCCTAGCTTTTCTACCCCTTAACTGTGTTTAAAGATTTTAAGATTATATTCTCAACCTACAGGGTCATGTGCATACCTGAACACTGAGTAGTGAAATTTGCCTTTCTTCAGAGAACCAATGTGATTCTTATGCAACACAAATTCTACTTAAACTTGACTTCAGAAAGCTTAACATTTCACAGAATCACAGAATAGTTGAGGCTGGAAGGAACCTCTAGAGACCACCTAATCCAAACCCCTTCTACAAAACAGTTAACTAAAGCAGGTTGGTTCAGGAGGTGTCTAGGTAGGTTTTGAATATCTCCAAGGGTGGAGACTCCACAACCAAGGAAAAAATAAGATGAAAGAAACCTCACAGGTTGAGTTAAGGACTGTCACAGGCAAAACAGACTTGGGGAAATGAATTTAATTTATTACCAATCAAATCAGAGTAGGATAATGAGAAATATGAACAAATCTAAAAACACCACCCCGCCCCCTCCTCCCCCCCCGTCCCAGTTCTTCCTAGATTCATCTTCACTCCCAGCTTTTCTACCTCCTCTAAGCAATGGAGTGCGATGGGAAAATGGGTGTTGTGTTAAGTCCATAACACTGTCTCTGACACTTCTTCCTCCTCACTATCTGCTCTTGTTCCAGTGTGGGAACCCTTACATGGGATACAGTCCTTCATGAACTTCCCTGATGTGAGACCTTCCCACAGGCTGCACTTCTTCACAAACTACTCCAGCATGGGTCCTTTCCACAGGGTGTAGTCCTTCAGGAATGGAGTCATAGGTCCTGCTAGAAAAGCCTTCTCTGTTGTGAGCTTCTCTCCACAAGCCACAGTTCCTGCCAGCAGCCTGCTCCAGCATAGGCTTTCCAAAGGGTCACAGCTTCCTTCAAGTTATATCCACCTGCTCTGGTGTGGGGTCCTCCATGGGCTACAGGGAAGATATGTGCTCTACCATGGACCTCCATGGGCTGAAGGGCAACAACCTGCATAACCATGGTCTTTTCCACAGGCTGCAGGGGAATCTCTGCTCTGATACCTGGAGCACCTCCACCCTTTCCTTCTTCACTGACCTTAGTGTCTGCATAGTTGTTTCTCTCACGTATCCTCACTAGTTTCTCCCAACTGCTGTTGCACACCATTTTTTAACCTTTTCTTAAATATGTTATCACAGAGGTGCTACCAATGTCACTGATTGGCTCAGCTTTAGCCAGCAGTGGGTCAGTCTTGGAGCCAGTTGGAACTGTTTGTGTCCAACATGGAGCATCTTCTGTCATCTTCTCACAGAAACTACCTCTGCAGCCCACCCTGCCCCTCCCCAGCCCCCCACCTCATTATCAAAACCTTGCCATATAAACCCAATACACTTACTTCACATGCCTCCCCATATATGTCAGATTCTCCAATTCCTTAATTCTCTTCATGGCCCTTTGCTGGATTTGTCCCAGGTTGTTCCTGTCTTTCTTGGACTAGTGAGCCCAGTACTGGACACAGTAGTGCAGGTGTGTCTTACCAGGGCTGAGCAAAGGGGAAGATTACTGCTTACGGTTTTCTTAATACAGCCCAGGCAGCTGTTGGCCTTCTTAGCTGCAAGGGCACATTGGTGGCTCATGTTCAACTTGGTGTGCCTAGATCCTTGTCTGCCAAGCTACTTTCGAGCCTTCAACCCCCAGCATATATGGGTGCATGAGGTTGTTCCTTCCCAGGTGCAGAATATTGCAATTCCCTTTGTGAGACTTCCTGAGATCCTAGTCAACCCGTTTCAGCAGTCTGTCTAGGTCTCTCTGAATGACAGCACAAGTAATTGACATATCAAACACTCCTCCCAGTTTTGTATTATCTGCAAACTTGCTGAGAGTGCACTCTGTCCCACCATCCAAGAAATTAATGAAACATTAAATAGTACTAGCCCCTGTATTGACCTCTAGGGTCATATCTTCTTTTATCCTTAGCATGTTTGAAAATTATTTCCAGGAGGATTTTCTCCATCACCTTCCCAGGTTTCAAGATTAGGCAGACCAACATATGGTTCCCTGGTTGCTTCTTCTTATCCTTCTTGTAGGTTGAAGTTTTTTTCCAGCCCTCAGCAACCTCCCTTGATCACCATGACCTTTCAAAAGTAATAGAGTTCTCACGATCAGCTCTCTCAACATTTGTGGCTGCGTCCCATCAGGTCCCATTGGCTTGTGTATGTCCAGTTTGTTTACATGTTCCCTAATCTGACCTTCGTCTACTGAGGAGAAGTCTTCCTTGCTCCAAAATTTCCCACTGGTCTCAGAGACCTGGCATTACTGAGGGCAAATCTTACCAGTAAAGACCAAGATGGAGAATGCATTGAGTATCTTGGCCTTCTTCATGGTCTTTGTCACCAGGTCCCTTTCCCCTTCATGTCTGTATATATACTCCTTGCTGAGTTTACTTCTATAGCTAATAACTGTAGTCTGTCATTTACATCGTTCATGTTTACTCTGTCTTTCAGAAGTGGAATACAGAAATACTGATAAATACAGGTTGGCTCGCACAGGTTTTGAAGATACTTTTTTTTTTTGTTAAATTATATCTTCAATTCAACAGCTACATTATTCAGCTCCGTGTCGTTTCCTTTTCAGCCACAGGAAATAAGCCTATTTTATACACAGGAATTAAGAGTACAACCAATAGAATCATAGAATCATATAATGGTCTGGGTCAGAAAAGACCTTTAAAGATCATCCAGTCCAACCTCCTGTCATGGGCAGGAACATCTTTCACTAGATTAGGTTGTTCAAAACCCCTTCAAACCTGACCTTGAACACTGAATATTTTGTTTACATGTCAATAATAACAGCATATGTTATGTGGGCTTGTCAATATGGAACAATTATTTTTCTATTTAAAATGTAAAGTATGTTGTAAATATTTCTACAGTGGAAGGAAGGAAAATCCCAATATTAAATATACTCCAAGAGTTTACTACTCAGGCATGCAGTGTAAGGAAAATTCTTTTGTGTGACTTTCTCCTGCAACTACCATAATTTTCCCCAGTTTCTGATGATTTGTGAAACAATAAATATTTGGGCAGAAGTTAATTGTTTCTGTTCAAACATTTGACATATTTTTCACTACTTTAAAAGCATGTGAGCTTTTCACCCAGCCACAGTTACAATTAAGACTGATGAAATCATTAGATGTGTTGTAAACATTCAGTTTATCCATATAGAATTTGGCAACATCTTAAAGGTCTTCTGTCAGTTCATCCACTGTTTAATTATTTGTTGTTGATACTGAATAACAGTATAATTGCTGCCATTTGTCATTACACTCTATTGCAAGCACAGATATTTCATTGTACGGCTGGTGGTTCCAAAAATGTTTTCAGTTAAATGAACATGAGAGATAATAACACCTCATGAAAGTCTGAAGTTTCCTTGTGAAATAAAACCACTATTTCTTTTGATTAATAAGGAATAGCAACAAATACTGTATCTGAAGAGCAAGTACTGTACTTTACTCAAATTTAACTTGTTTTTTCTTTATCATTATGGCTCCTAACCAAACAAGCAAAGTTACATTTTGAGGATTAGAATTGTCACTTCTTTCTGCTGAAATGTTTCTAAATGAAAGCTCACAAGAAACAAGATAATTGTTTTGGTTAAAGAGAATGTAGAAGTGATTCAGGCAAAAGTACCTTCGGTAGTTTGGATCCTGTGATTCAACTGCAGAACCTTGTTGCATTTTGTATTTTAACAACTTGTCTGTGAAAGCAGATAATGTGTGATGTCTTCTTTGATTAGCTCCTTAGGACTGGAGCCATGGAAATATAATACTGCATGATGGTAATTGTGCTGGTAATTTATAAGCTGTCTATAAGCTCACCTTGTCTTTTATCTGTGAAGCATTCACTGTGACTTGTCAAGGGGTAAAGCCTACTCCTTTTTACTGTCTTTAATTGTAAGCAGAATATCCCTTCTTGGACTATAACAGCAATGAGTACCACAGCAAAACTTGCAGTTGAATATTTTTAACTAGATTTTTTTAATGGAGGGATAACCCTTATTTTGAACTATTCTTATCCTTTTACCACAGGAATAAGTAAAACATATAAATACAGCACATGAGTGTGTAAGCATGGAGCACGTTAAGTAGGCAGAGGATCTTCTTAGTTGCTGATGTATATGCCTTTTCTCTCACGTGTACATATTTCCTCACACATAGATAGTTTATTTAGTTATACATGCCATTTATACCACATATTCTATTACCCATTCTACTTTAAAACTTGCCCTCATGTTAATTGCAAGCAGAGAGGCATAAAAAGCTGAAGATTTGAGATCCTTATTGTCGATCCATGCCAGTATCCACATTTGTATCTCTTATCCTCTTCCCTACCAACAAAGATAAGATGTAGATGTCCTTTCTGTAGTTGCTTCCTTGTTCCATTTCCATCTTTCCCTCTAAATTAAAAAATACCTTTTGATGAAAGGACCTTTCTATACAAATGTGGCTTGTTCATTTTCAGGGAAGAAACATGTATAAAGCCATTCAGTTTAAATGTTAATAGAAAACAATTAAGCTGCCTTCTGGGTCAATTTCTGTACTTTTTGGCTTTTTACACAAATGTACTTGCAGTTCTTTTCTGCTGGGGCTTCTAATGCCTGGATCCCCGAGCAGCTTTTCATCACAACTCTGAAACTGTGCGACAGCAATGGAAATTGCCTTGATAATGCTCATTTACTTTGTCACAAAGGTGTTGTGAGGCTTAAATAATAAATACTAAACACTTCAAAATCTTTAGTTTAAATGATGAGGTGGCAGCTCTTAAAATCTGGGATGTGTCTTGAAATCTTAGAGAATATGTGGTGGTTTGGGTGGATTCACCCTTTTTCTTGCAGCTTGCAGCCAAACACAGCCTGCTCTATCACCCTCCCCACCCGCCCTCACCCAGGGAGCAGGGGAGAGAATTTGGAAAGAAGGGCAAAGACTCACGGGTTGAGATAGAAACTATTTACTAATTAAAAGAAAAATGATAATGATAACAGCAATAACAGACTATACAAATGAGTGATATACAGTGCTCACCGCCCACTGACCAATTCCCAGCCTATGCCAGCCAACGATCCCGGAGCCGAGACGGTCCCGAACCGAAACCCCGGAAGAGTGAGCCCGAGCGATCCCCAAGAGAATGTGCCCTGTCTTCCGGTCAACCCTGGTTAATATACTGACATGACGTGATATGATATGGAATATTTCATTGGCACAACCAGATGCCAGTTTTGGGTTTTGCTCCTCACTGCGCTTCCCCCTCCCAGTCCTAATGCAGCTGTGAAGCAGCAAAACACAGTGGCCTTGAGCTCCAGCAGCACAAGTACTGTTTTCAAAGTTCTTCTTATGATAGGTATGAACTGAAACACTGAAAGTAAAATACAGCTCTTCTAATTACTAAAAAGAAAATTAACTCTATCCTAGCAAAACCAGGACAGAATACTACCTAATACATAGAGCATTGCCTATGCACTATTTGAGATTACTTCAAATAATGAGGTGTTTTTACCTGGTTACGGAAATCCTATTAAATATAAAATAGTAACGCCAGGTCTGGCTGGATGCAGGCAGTGAGAGAATTTTCTACATGGAGGACTCCTGAAACGTACTCAGTACATGTACTCAGCAGCAGTGAGACTTAAATGGGCTACTTTTTTTCCTTCAGAATGACTCATAACCTCATCTGAAACACATTTGCTGCAGTGATCTGGGGATACTTATTACTGGGAGAGCTCAGTGTGAAAAGATGAAATCATTGTGTGCCACAGTAGCCCTTTTATATAAGTTAAAACTGCTGTGACTCTCAATAGGAAGCTGGCTATATTAGTCTGGGCAGAACTATGTTAATGTACTGCTTCTGCTGTACTCAGAGTGGTAGGAAAATGTTTGGTAATAAAGGGTGTTGTTCCTCCTTCTTTCTCCCTTCCCCTCACTGAAATTCTTCTATCTCTTTAGGCAGTCTTCCTAGCTACTGCCAGGGATCTGCCATTTCTCTTGGCTGTGTGTCAGTAACACCTGATGGCACTCAGGCTTTTTTGTTCTTATTTTGATGATGTCCTTATTTCCATACTCTACTACAATGCTGATGATACAGTTTTCAAGAGATAGGCTGGTTGTCTTAACACTGTGCATTGTAGAGAGGATTCACCTCACTTAGCTTCAGGAGTGTACATCTGAAATTGTTAACTCCCCTTTCAGTCAAGGGGAGAAAGCATAGGTACAATTCTGATAATGAATGTATTATCAAGCCTTCACTTAATGATGAGGCAAACCACTTTTTAGAAGTACTCCTGGAAGCAATTTAGAGGAAAACTAGACAATTAAATCTAGGGGTTGAACTAGATGATCTTTGAAGGTCCCTTCCAGTGCAAACTATTCTGTGATTCTATGATTCTATCAATTTTTGGTCATATGCTCCCACCCTAAATGATAAAAATGATTCTGTGTCTCTGTGATGTGTTGCCTGTTACCCAAGGAGATCAGCTATGTCTTACATATATATGCCTCAGTATTCCCATTTTTATGTTATCATTAAAATTGTGATTCTGAAACTGAAAGCACTGATAAAGGAAACACTGGCTGATGACAGGAAGTGGAAGCATCTAGTGTATTTGTGTTTGTGCTGAAAGACCTCATGGTGAAGCTGGGCTCTTTCTTTCAGTGTTATCCCCGCATATCAAACACTCCATTACTTCAAGAGAAAAAAAAAAAGTCATTTTGATTTTAGGAATTTTCTGGTGTTTTTCCAAATGTGTAATGGCATTTAGTTGTTATTTTCTCTTTTGGCAGTACTTGACACAGGAATTTTCCATAATTCACAGCAGGGCTTAGTGGGACACTCTTAGTCTGGTTTGACTCATTTGCCTCCATCTGGTGTAAGCTGTGTCCATCTAATACAGTTTAAGCTTTCACACACCTCAAAGAGCTTTTGTAGGTCTTTATTTTTAATACTTAGATTCTACCCTTAGGATGGATTTCACATCAGTGTGCCATCCTTTCCTTGGGCAGGTAAATGACAGCCAAGTGTATTTTACATTTCCTTTTGATCCTCACACAGCAGTTTCTTATCCTAGGTAATGACCTCTATTATGTATCATTTTAGATGCCACATGTCTTAATGAGGTTAAAATGGTTTGCATCTCTAAGTTAGCTATGGTATATTAGCATTTGCAATGTCTTCCAACGAATGTTATTCACATTTTTCTGACAGAGGAAGCTGATTATTTTCATACTCTACTCATATGACCTGTAGCCTTGTCATATGCACCTTTGAAGTCTCATATTGATTTTAAGGCGCTTAATAAATGACAAAGTCCAACACCTGAAATGTCTCTTAACATTTCTTCCCGACCTTCCATTGTTTTATATTTCCAGCCATTTAGGCAGAGCTGTAGCTGATGATTATGTGTCACAGTGGCAGTCCTTTTGAAACATTCTCTTTTTTGCTTTCTCTGGGTGGTAGAAATAACAGCTTTAAAGGGATTTATGTTTCATTGTAATTCAATCAAGTTTTGAGTGACAACGGCAACCAAAACTCAGGCGTATTACTTCTGATTTGATCCCTTCTTTCTTGTTCGTTATTGTAACCCTGAGTATGCTGGTTTCTCAGAGCTACCATAGATATTTCAATATCCTGAAATGTAGACCTTAGGAATAGAACTCATCCCACCTAATAGTAGATATGCATGCCTAATTTTATGTTTATACTAATTCAGTATGAAATTGTTTCACACTAGTGAAAATTAATGCTTGGTGTTTGTAGATATAATTTCTTGATAAAATTTTAAAGCCAGAGCTTTTGAAATGGAATAAAGACAGCTGCTGTAATATTTTACTTAGCTAATCAGTTACCATGCTTATAGTAAGGCTTCCTATTTAAAATTACTACAATTTTCCCTCTTGCTGCATTGTGCAGAAAATTTAAAAGAGTTAATAAGTAGGCAAAGATCTGGGTAAATGGCTAGAAACATAGATCAGGATTCACAAACAACCCAAGGAGTAGTCTAACCACTATACTACACTGGGACACTGCCTAACTTTTCCTCCCTATCTCTGTTAAGCTTGAGTCTGCTGCACAGCAAATTTTCTCTGCCGTGTAGAGAGGTTTAATATTCATGCATATATGTGTGTATACTGGGATACTCAATGGAGTGCAAAGGATTTGAAAACTCTCATATCTCTTCAGAATAAGAAGGTACAGAATTTCAGCTAGTCACCCCACCATAAGTATTGTTTTAAAAAACAATGTCTGTGTGCAAACAGAACCCATAGTAGTGTGATAGTGTAATGAAAAGACCCATCATCTATTACATCCCTAAGGGTGTTGGTAGATGAGACTCCCAACACTGGGAAACCTGATACATGTCTGAGTTTGCACAGGCACAGAAATTTAACTGCCTGATAGACTTTAACTCAATTTTTTAAAGTGTTTTCAGAACCAAATAGATTGCACCAACCATTCTTGGAAATGTGAAATTGCATACAGATGCAGGCATTCTGCCCAACCTCCTCTTCTAGCTCTGTTTCTTAAAGAGAATTTTCTTTCTATAATACAGGAGAGATTTCCTATATTACAGATTATACTTTTCTTTCTCATTTTTTCAACTAAGATAGAAAACATTGCAATGAGAAAATAAAATTTCTCTTCCACAGGTGTTTACTTCTAGGTATTTCTTAGTCTGAGATGTGTCATTTATAAATCAGAGAAAATCACTTCTGTTTGTCACCTCAAGCGTTCCATTCAGCTATCCATCTGGTTGTGATTACTCTAGAATACATGTATTAATACCCTTTCTTTAATAATATCTCTGTGAAGTCAAGTGGTGTTACCACTTGAAAGCTATGAAAATGAAACAATGAAAGTGAAATTTTCCAAAACACTTGGAAAACTTTTCAGAATTAAAGTAGGTAAAAGAGATTTACATTTCATTTCTGGGCAATGGTGTTTAGAATCTTAAGGCACCTTTGAAAATGTTACTTCTAGTGACCTGAATACCTGAATAGGAGATATGCAGGAAACATATGGGGAGAATGGAAACCAGATCTCCTTCCTTTAGGTGGTTTAAACTTAAATGAGATTTTTTTTGCTGAATGTATAATGTCAAAGTCTGACACTATCTCTTGGTTTCCTCCTTATTTATGTATCAAATACATTTGCTGGATCACATTGCCTTTCACTTCTACACAGAAGTGAAAGACTAATTAGCACATTTTTCCTGCCGTTTCTGTATTTTTATATTTTACATTAAAATTCAACTTTTTTTTTTTTACTAATATTTTATGGTCCATATTTTGCCCTTCTAGAGTTATGCTTCTTTTAGAAGTTGTTTATGATTACTTCCCCCACTCCCACCCCATTTCTAAGTAGTCATTACTTTTTACTGTTTGTCTTTCAGCTTCTTGAGTAAAACCCAATCCCTGCTGTGCAGGTCAACAGTTTTGCTGAGAGACAGAAACTGCTGATTATCTTTCCATCATTAATCTCAATCATATACTGATTACACTCTTACCTCTCTGATTGCTCTGGTCCATCCTGCATTTCTCCCTGAAAACTCAAATAAACCTCAGACCTTGTCTGCTAGTTAGAAGCATTAGTGGCAGCAGATTTCTAGATCTGAAGTTCATTATTCTTTCTAGAAATTGTGTCGGAACCTATATATGAATAACATGTGGACAACTTCTTATAACTCAGGGTTAATTGCTGCTTGAAAAATAATTTCTGATTTCCTTTTAAAGATATTGATAACAATCTTCACCCATTTGTTAATAAAATCTCTACCTTATGTCCCAGAGAAGTTCAGTGACCAGTCAACACTTGCATTATTCAGGCTAGTTAATGAAAAGACTGATTTCTCAATAAAAAATTTCAAACCCTTTTTTGTTTGGTTTTTTTTTTTTTTTTTTGCCTTTTTATCTCCATTATGCAAATACAAATCCACATTCAGTAACTGCATTTGTCCATCATACAAAAATTACAATGTCCTTGGTGACCTCAACATCTACAATAAATGCCCTGCAGGCAGTTTGATAAGTAGGACTTTACAGTATGTTAATGTTACAGGATGTTAATTAACATCCTCACTGAAATGTCATATTTTCCTTGCAAAATCAAGCTTTAGTATTCTGGACAATACAAAATTACACAAGACATTCCAGTCTTGCTGTTGAGAGCATTTTTAAACCAAGTAATCTTGGCTTAAAGGATGTTTGACACCAGTTAACAGTTGCACACAATTTACCTATCCTCTTCTATGAAGGATGTGTTCATTTTCCTGTCCTTCAGGAGAAAATGTGAATAAAATAATTCAGAGCCCTTTGCAAATTTCCTGTTGCACATATGATTTAAGGTTAAGTAGTATGCAAAGGAGCATAGAGTCTATGTAATCTTTTGGACATTAACTAAATTATAAATAGGAACAGTTATATGGTACAGGTATCTCTACCTTATTCCTCTTTTTTAGGAATATATGTTCTTTCTGTCTGAGTCATACGCTCGTCATTATTGCTGTAAGGGCAGACAGGAGAAGGTGTAGCCTTAGAGGCTGAACTTTTGCAGATTCCTAATAGTGCATATTAAACTAGAGGAAGAAAAGTATGAATGGCTTTTGTTGCTGCAGCCCTCCACATTTTTTCTCCAAAATGATATGTTGCCAGATGCCTCCAACTGCACCAGCAGCTTCTCCAGAGTGAGCCTATCAACTGTGTACAGTGTATCAGGACATTCTGCAGGGATTTCTAATATGCAGAGTGCAATATGCAGTGTTTTCTTTCCTTTTTTTTTTTTTTTTTTTTTTTTTTTTAAGTGTCAGAACACTTTACCACATAAATTACAGAAAAGATCCTAGAGGCACTTTTTGGACTGAGAAATATATTTTTTTTTTTCCTATCTTAAAACTATCACATCTTCTTGATATGAACTTTTGTTCACACTATCCATCATGAAAAAGGAGAAAGATGATAACTTCTTATCATTCCTAGGCAAGAATGAATTAAAAGAAGTTAATTTGGAAGTGGTGCAGTCTTTAGCTTGTTTCTGTAGAATCTGAAAATTTGTATACGTGGCATTTGATTTCCAGTAAGAATTCTTCTAAGCATTGCTTTTGGGAACAAGACAACAACCTTCTCTTTGTGTTCTTGTTTCATGTTACTGATTAACACAGTAACTGTCATCAAAAGGCCAGTAGGCATTGATCTGTTGATCTCCCAAAGTGATTAGCAACATAAAATTTTCTAATAGGATTTGCCTGGAACATCAACAAAAAGCAAAAACGCCAGCTGCACCTGTATAACAGTTTAGTGTGGAAATTCTTTCACATCCAAAGTGTGACTGCTTGGTTCTCAAGGTGAATAGTACTGAAATTGCTACTTTACACGAATGCTGCTTACAACTATTTTTGCAGTGAACTAAGATTGTCCTTCGTTACCCTAGCACAAGCTGGCAATGCTAAATTCTTCCATATGAAAAATTTAATTACGCTACTTAGATGAACTGCTCTCAGTGGGGTTACGAAGACTTGCTATTTTTGTTATGAAAATGTTTGAAGAGGTACTATGATTAAGTAAACTGGATTTCAGTAAAATAAAGATAACCTGATAAAACGTCTTTTCCTTTATTAGTATTTCTATTTCTTATTCAAATGGAAATGTGAAAAAGTGATTGTGTGTATTTGTTTCCATGTACTGGTGAGAGAGAGAGAGAAAGAAAGAGATTTGACTGAGGGAGGATTTACTGGAAAAAGTGACAAAGTTTGTCTTTTTGTGCATTTCCATGATGAATGAAGCTACAGGAAATATAACTGTCTTGTACAGCTTTTACACTGATTTCTTGTAATAGCATTTAAGTTGTGATTGACTGTGTTGGTAGGGTGGTTATAGGATGAAACATGATAAAGAAATAATATTTTCCCCAAATTTCGTATGCTGTCAAGAAATCCCTTCTTAAAATCTATGATACTTAGACAACTGTAATTTTTAACTGAAAGTGTTGAAATGGTTCTCCATCAATCAGAATATTGAAACTGTGCAATTTACATAATAATAGTCTGATCTGCATATTTATTAGGTTCATTTAATTTGCTGCAAACAACATGTTCTAATCTGGTTCCAGGATAATCTTTAACCTTCTATTGTTCTTCACTTAGTGCACACACAGAGCCACACACATTTGCTTTTTTCTCAAAACACATTTCTTAATTCCAAGAAAGAGACCTATTGTGGGAAATCCCAAGAAAGAAAAAGAAAATAGTGATATTTTCCAGTTTTTTCTTTGATTGTTACATTTTTGGTTGTTGTTCTTGTTGATTTTTGAGGTCTTTTTGGGGGTATTTATATTGCTCTTTATGCTGTCTGAGCTAACTTACAATTACAAATCTTAAAGTTAGCAATTGGACTCTTTGAAGACACTGTTTTAGTGATGGTTAACCATCTTTACATGTAATAGTTTGTTAATATTTGACCTCTAAAAAACCCTACCTTTCATAAATAATTTAACAGATTTTTTTTGAGTTTTTTTCTATACATTATTTTTAATATTAAAAATTTTGCTAAAAAAATCGGTGAAAACACCCCTTCAGTGTAAGAATTCCTTGTAAAATGTTGAAATGTCACTGTGTGTAATACTAATCTAAACACTAGAATGGAATCAGGAAGTAAAGACTGTTCTCTTATTAAAATTTCTATGTGTTATATGTCTATTACTGTTGCCATCAGATAGGG
>NW_010339094.1:34297-34982 GCF_000700745.2 Antrostomus carolinensis
GAAAGAGACATTCATTAGTAGCAGGCAGTAGTTATGATATAATAAGTACAGATGGAAAGTGCAAAAGACCTGAATGACTATTCCCATGAAGCACTAGAACGGTAACTCCAAATGGAAAATATTTCAGTTTTGGAATATGTTTATTTAAAAATAGAGTGTGTTTTGTTTGGGGGTTTGTAGGAAGGGAGAACTATTTTTTTTTTTTTTTTCCAAACTGGAAAGTAGTCACAGAAGTTCTTTTTAGCCATTAATGCATGGATTTTGGAAGTAAACTCCCCATTGGCCTTCGCAGAAGGCTAAGGTTGTTTTCTTGGGCACAAGCCTTTGCTAGTACTGCAGCCCTCCTTTCTGTTCTGTGTTGTGACATGAGGTGTTCTAGCCTTCGTTGTGTAGTATCAAAAGCTAGGGGGAAATAAACTTGGAATGGGGTCAGCATATCAACGGAGGAGCTCCATAACCACCACCACCACTGACAGAAACCTATCTCTGTGATGAGGCACATCTTCCCTCTCCCCCACTTTCAATTGCTTGTTGCATACAAGAGAGCTGAGCAACACTTATGCTTTCCCAGGAAGAAGTTATCTCTATCTTTTAGCATCTAAAAATACTTTTGTATGGTCTTTAGTTGGCAGATGTGAGCAGATCTAATTACCTCATGCAAAGTTTATGATAATTGTAGCTACAA
>NW_010339094.1:35018-51341 GCF_000700745.2 Antrostomus carolinensis
AGCACGGATGGCCCAGGATCAGCATTCAAAAAGCGTTAATTCTATATGGACTCAGTCTCCAGTCCATCTCTATTAATTTTCCATTTGCACAAAAGTTCTGGTCTCATGGAAAACCTGTGAGTATAAAGGTGTCTTTATAGGCCATCTAAATTAATCAGATGTAAATAACATAACTGTATGGTAAAGTCCAATTGTCTCACTTATCACTGAAGGATTCCTAAGACACTTTGAGCAGAAACATATCCCCTCCAGAAATAATCCTACTGGGGAAGAACTGGCCCATTAGGGTAGAGCCTTGGAAACAAAAAGAAAGACAGATGTTTCATTGTTTGAATGAACTTATTACCTAGGGAGAGTTAGAGAATAATCAAGAGGAGCTGAAATATGAAAAAAAAAAAAAAATGGAAGAGGAAATTTTATTTAAAGACCTTAAAGTACAAGGTATTTAATCAGAAATAAGGAAATGTATTCTCAATTTTCTTCTAGAAAAAAAAATCCTCACACTCTTTTTTTTTAAAAAAATCTTCTATAAATTCATCATAAGAGTTCAGTAACTAAATTAATGTCATGATGAGGGCTTCAGGTGTCAGGTTTTCCTGCAAAGGAAATTATTTTATTGTCAACCCAGAAATCAGAGGTTACGATGAGAGATTGTACAAGTCTGATGATTAAAAGAGGATTCAGATAAAACTGTTTCTGAACTCTAACGCAAATTTTCTAATGAAATGACAAAGCTATCTTTCCTTTAGAAAATGTTTCTGACAAAGTTCCGTATTTGAGGTTAATGACATGTCTACCTGGTTGACGTCTGAAAAAAATGAAAAGTTGGCTGAGGAGATGATGTATGAAAAAAGGAAATAAGAAGTAAAACAATTATAAATACCTGCTACCAGGTTAGCAGAACTGCTAAATAATAACATTTAAATGAAAGAAACACTCTGTACATAGTTATAACCTGTCCACACCAAGCTCCACTGTAGTCAGTGGGAGCATTATCACCAATTTCAGAAGACATTGGAAAAATCAAGAGAAATTTTACTTTCAGTATAATTATAAGATGGCGGTAGATATGCAGTGTAGTGTATTCAAATAGAGCAGAGAACCACTCTAGGAACTTCAATCTGCCATTTAAATGGCAAAGAGCTTGTGTTTCTAACTACATTTTTGAAATACCTTCATGTTAAGACTAGAGAGAAAAAGTTTCTAAATTTCAGGGAAATTAATCACATGTTAATTACAATCTCTTTCCTGCAAGGAAGTGCCCTAATTCCCGTAAGGAAGCAATGTGATAAAGCATGTTTATAGTGGTCCTTACAATAACTGGTTCCTGTCAGCTAATAAAACTGTTATTGGTACCAATGCTTATGATTACCAATGCCTGTTTTCATGAAAGTACTTATGAAAGGGAGTGCAGCCTTATGGGTCATCACTATAATCTTTTTTCCAAAGAACAAAATAAGTGATTATCATTTTTAGGAAACTCTTATCCCTTGATCTGTAGAGGAGTTTCACAGCAATAAGTGCTTTTAACATTACTTGCAACAAATGGTGACTTTTTGCAAATATGCTAAAGAATAGTTAGTGTGCAAAAGATTTTCCCAGACAGTATGAGACTGTTTCTTCAAAAACTGTGAGGAACATATATTTGAACTTAGTGATTCATAGTGCAAAATCATGGGGAAAACTGGAAAGAAAGGGAAGAAGTTCTTGTTAGTAGGCTATTAAAGATTAGTCCCCACGTTATAAATGCTGTTCTGCTGTTCTGTTATATACAGTGTTAAAGAAGGTATTAATCCTAAAATACTGTTTGGGTATAAGAGTGTCAGGCATCATTTTTCTTTCATCTGTTCTTATCTAGTAAGTCTGGATCTGCTAAATGTCAAATCCTATTGATTCCAGTATGTATTTATATGTGAATATCCAAATCAATGGAATAATTTCATTTTTCCTTGCCTATCAAAGACATTTGAATAGTGGAAATACATAATCTGAAACTGTTTTCATGGCATTGTTATATGATACTCTCTAAAATACTGCAAAAGAGCCATCTCTACCTGAGTCTCAGTTTCCCCATTCTCAATGTTCGTCATACTGTATCAACTGTCCTAATTATGTTATTGCCTCTGCCTACAAACATTGGCTCAAGTATGCCCAAAACATCACAATTTCCATGCTACTTCTATTATTCTTGGGTTATATATATTTAGTGGCTTTAAACGAAATACCAGTCCCTTATTTCTCTGCTTCTCCTCCAAAAAGAGCAGAAAAAAAAAAAAAAAGTAATGAAAACCTTATGATACAATTGCTGCCTTGGATAGAATGAGGTCTGTCTGACACGTTAATATGCTTTGTATTTCTGAGGTTATTTTCAAACCTAGCCTGTTCTTGCTTATTTTAAGAATATTCTACATGTCAGTCTTCCCTTACATATCCAGGTTGTGCCAATTTGTCAGACCTGCTTTATCTGCAGGTTGCCTGTTATGTCAGCCTACAAAATAACATACATACAGTACCATTTTATATATAGTAATACAGTAATGCATTTCAAAAACATACTGGCTGTACAATAAAATAATTGTATGTAGCCGAGATAGTTTTCAACTGGTATTGAAAACAGAAAATGCCAATGTTTTTATTATATTGCTGTTGATATGATGTGTGCGCATAAACTCAATTCTATTTCTTAAACCTCTTGACCAGAAGTCAGTTCTTATCTTTTATGAGTGAATATATATGGGAATTCTAATCAGCCAGAGTGAAATTGTAGCACTGTGATGTTGTAGCCTGAGCATCCCTCCAGTTCCTGCCTAATCCCCCCAACAAGAGGGGTCATACATGTTCCTGGGGACTTTATCACAGGCATGTCTTTTTGCAGGAAGCTGTTGTCTAGTTTGCAGACATAACATAAGGGTTGCAACTGCATTGAAGATTTCAGTGTAGAATACTGAAAAAATTAGTCTAAATGAGAAAAACAGTCCTAATTTTTGTAAATTTATAAAAATACAGGCAAAATATAAGCATAGATGTTGCACTTCTCTTTGCTTTCCTAGTGCAGGGAACAATAAATTGTGTATTTAGAAAATACAGTGTTACTGCAAACTCACGTTATTTAGTTAATTCTAGATACCTTGTAAGGTGGTGTAATTTCCCAAATTAATATCCAATTATATATTTTTACTCATACTAATGACAAGTTCAAGAGAGCTGGAAGATTTTTCAGTAAAAAGTGAAGTGGGAGAGTGAGTATAAAATATGGTTGTTTGCCAGTCAGTAGCTTACTTTCAATCCCAGCTGGAGGGAACAGTGAAATAATGCAATTCCAAATACCCTGTTGCTGGATTTTCTATTTCTTCTTGCTGTGTGTCTTTAGCTGGATGTCTGGTAGTGCAAGTTCAGCTATTACTTCCTATACTTGCATCATTAAAAAGAGGATGCTCAATGATTAAAAATGTTTGAAGCAGACAGTAGATGAGGAGTGAAAAGTAATTGGACTAGGGTATTGCTTAATGCAGACTTTTATATTACCATGGAAAGTAGCATTTGTTTTTGATCACCTACAGACAAAGGCTTTCAACTTATTTCCTCTCTCCTTATTTTTCTTACTGCTTGTGTATCTTAGATGTGTTATTGCTTGTTGAAAAACACTTTTTTTTTTTTCATTTTTTTGATGTGAGTATTCATGAGGCAAAGAATGTGTTAATATAATTGTTATCTTGTTTTAGATAAAGATGGATTTGCAACTATTAATTCTCTGTAAGAAATAAAATAGCCATTGTAGCTTGTTGGTCATGATGCTTCACTGAAAAAATTAATGGTATTGAGATTTTATGAGAAAGGTGCTACACTATGGTGCAGTTATGCTTTAGGGTTTTATTTATAAGAATTCCAATTGATATACTTTGTTTTGTGTACGTTCCTTATCAAATCCTATGGAATCTGGAATGTACAGATAAAGCTGAAGCTTTTTTGGGGAAAACAAGAACAATGGTGTATAAATATTATGAAAACTGGCAATGCAATAAATTGGTGTTGATTTCCATGAATGTGTCACATAGTCCCTTTCGAAGACCAAATGACTGGTCATTATTTTGGTAGAGAGAGACACTGATTACTTAGTTTCATTCTGTTTCCTGTGCAATCACATAAGCATTGTGACAACAACAATGAAATCCACAGACAATGGCTGCAGAATTTGCTATATAATGACCTTTTCAGTAAACATTCTGTAGGTGTCATCAAGGTCTGCTTCAGCAGAATTGCATGCCATGATTCTGAATGTAGCCAAAACTAACACTTTTAAAGAACGGTATTTACTAACTAGTAAGCTAGAGGGTCAGGACATGTACGTGACTGTTAGAGTCTTGTAACCCACAGTGTCAAATCTGTAGTCTGGTCTCTTGCAATGATGCCAGGCAGTGCACTGGTGTTAGCATGGGCCAAGGACCACGTCCAGTGAACAAACTGAGTGGGGTCACACTGGTTGAGGGCTAAGGAAGTTTAACTTTATGAGGACAAGCTACACTGTGCCAACTGTCTGCTGTGATGGAGAACAGTCCCTCAACTATTTTATATACTAGCATAGAAGTAACTTTAGAATCCATCCTCAAATAATTATTGTAAAATCATGTAATCTGTCAGAATTTGGGAAAAAAAATCCGTCATTTAACAGAGGTAATAAAGCTAAATCCCAAATAGAGAAACCATCAAAGGGCTTACCCTGATTTTGGATTTTCATTATCTGCAGTGGACTAACCTGTATGAGCAAATTTCAAAAATCTAATGAACAAGAAACATACACCAAAAAAATACTGTACTAGTTAGCTCTGGTAGTTAAATTTTCAACAGTAACCCAGTCTTCAAAAGAATGTCTTCAGAAGAGGCATCTAAGGAAATTATATAATAAAAGTACTAATTTTTCAAGCCATTTGAATTTGTGAAGTAAGAAGACACTGGCTGTTGCGTGCTTATCTACACTAGATTTTTCCAGAAGATATGAGCTTGTCCTACCCCTTCCTGACATTTTCACTGAGAAACCTGATTGCAAACCACCTTAAAGCCCCAAATTTTTGTATCCACATCAAGCTGATACATATTGTTTTTCAGAAGGGTTTTAATAGCAAAGAATCAGCTGCCGTAGCTATGCAGTTCCCAGCTGAAAGCTGGCTCCGATTCAACTGTGTGGGTGTGCAGACAGTTCTCTTGCATCTGTTTGCAAAATATAGCCTGCTGACGTATCCATATAATAGCATTTACAATAGCAGTTAAAAGCAAAGCTATGAATAGTTAAGAAGATCATCCGTCTTGCGCTGTCTACGAATAAAAACATTTTTCTTACCAAGGAAAAAGAAGTACAAATTTTATCACAAGAATATAAATGAAATGGATTTTTAATGAATGAAGAAGGTTTTTTAATGCAAGATGAACTCCATAGCTATTTGTTCCAAGATCTTTTAAGAGATAAGTTCATAAATCTTCTAATTTTTGTCCTTAATAAAATTTTTGGGATGTAATCAACGCTCCATCACTTTGAAGCATTGTTCTTTCTAGAAGATTTTGCTTTTGGATTAAGTGAGCTGGATGCAGAACTTGTCATTTCTAGATTAAGTAGCAAATCTCAGGAATCTTAGTCAGGACCATCTCAAAACCTGATGACTGTAAGATTGTGCCTGAAAAGCCTTTAAAACTATTTTTTTTTTCCTGTGTGTTTAGAAAATGAGTCAATTTTCTTTGCTTTGCCTTGCTTTGCCTTGACTTTCAGACCGAGTGAGAAAATAAATTAGTATGGTAAAAACTTTTTTTTGGTTGTTGCTTTGTTTTTAAATTACCAGAAATAAATACTTTCTATTTGTTAATATAGATTTTTTTTTTTTTAAAGAAAGAATAAAGCAGGGGAAAAAATAAAAATAGTTAATTACAAAGCTTCCTGACTTGAAGAAGCCCTCTTTTCTGCTATTTCTATTCTAACAGTCCTTATTAAAATACAAGAATATTTTGGGTAAAATTTGGCAATTCCATGAAGTACTGGTGGTTAAACTGCATAGATTCTAGCATGATCACTAATGGAGACAATATAAAAGTTTCCCTTGTAATTTATCTAAAAGGAGGACCTCAGTTTTAATATTACCTAAATGGTTCAATAATTCTAGGCACTAGGCTCTCTTTTCCTGTGGTTTCACACTTCTACATCACTAATGTGTGATACTACATGTATCACTACAGTGTTTATAATTTTCTGTCTTTTAGGATTTATCGACTGCATGGCACAGTTATTTTACTTTTACTTTTGCAGAGTTTATCTGAGCTGACCACAACACCATACTTTGTTTTTCTCCCTTTTATACACTTTTCTCTCCTGTAATTAAAAGCAAATTTTCTGCCTGCATGCCCTTTTAGGTTTTTATTATAAGTATGCATCTTTTGCACATTCATGTTGTTAATAGAATCTTTGGTAAATGTCACAATTTGGTGAAGAAACTAGTAGAAAATATATCGTGAGTGTTTTTACGATTGTGGAGGATTTTAGAGGTTTAAAAAAAACCCATATTAAATTTCCAGCTTTTACAGCAAACAAACAAGCAAAAACAAAAGCTGTGAACTTTTGGTTCAATAATATTGCATACTGGCTATTGGGAGTTTCAGCTTATTGAATAACTTTATGGAATAGACGTGTCTCTCACCTTCAGCAGAGCTGTAGAAATATGTTGTCTCTCATTACAATTCTCTTGCAACTTTCTCTCAGTTGAACATCAGAGCTTTTCAGGCTTTTGGACTGGATTGTTTGTGTTGTTAGACAGAGCTCAAAAACATTGGCTTATGTTTGTTTGACAGACTATCACTTACAGTGCAACGGAAGAAGGCATCTTTCTGTCAGCATAATCTGCCCACGGTTCCTCACTTTCATTACATTCTGCTGCATGCTGATTGTCACCATGGTGTTGCCTTAACCAAGGAATGAACTGTAGGAATGAACAGGAAAAAAAAAAACCCAAACCATTTGCTATCTCTCTACTCACATACCTCTGTTTTATTACCAGTATGTTGTAAATCACCAAGTGCCTGATGACATTGAGCCAGGGACAGCAATCAATGAAGAAAAAGCCAGAGCTCTTAGAATACCTCTGCTGGCTTTGCCAGCTCAGCTTGTTCTGCCCTGTTCACAACAAGCAGCAAATCTGAGCTTGGAGTGTAGCACAAAGTAATTTATTTTTTTTTTTCCCTGCTCAATTATAAATGCTCAGTTACTGAATATTTAATGCTATGATTAACATTGTCATGATTCATGTCACATTTTGTATTTGTCTCTTTTATCCTGAAGGATCCCTAAATGCTTTCCGTACCTCTGATTACACAAAGACTACAGAAAGGTTTCTTAATCCAATAAGGGGGGAAAAAATGACTGCTTTAGCAGCATAGCACATCTCATTGTTATTAATGATAATAATCATTCCTGGCACCAGCTGTAAGTTCCACCCTTTTTATGAGGCTCTCAGAAAGCAATTTATAATCAGGTATTGGAAGTCTTCACACACAGCAGTTTCACAATACAGATAAGCTTATAACATATCTACTGTAAAAGAAAGTGGAGACACACACATTAACTGAGTTACCCAAGTCAACAATGCAGTTGTAATTGGAGAACTGAGGAGCTTTGAAAGATTTCACATATTCTCATCTCACTGTCCTATTTTAGCTGTTATGACATATTTCTGAACTAAATGTCAAGATAAGATATGAAAGAATTTAAGGAAGAAAAGCCAATTCCACCCTATTTGGATAATTACTTTCTTCTACAATGAAAAATCTCTGCCTTGATTCTGAGACATGAATACTAAAACAAACAAACAAAAAAAAAAGGAACTGAGGCACAATATGATATTTCCAGAAATTCTGGAAAGATAACAGTTAATTTTCAGGCTTACAGAGTAGAGAATTGCTATGTTTGCAGTTTAGTCCTTAGAACAAATCAGGGTCCTCACAGGAGGAAAACATCAACCCTGGAATAAGAAGTTGTTGTCTGAAATGTGGACTTGGAAGTAGTTAGCTGACACTCTCTGTGTGGAGGTGGAAATATCCATATGCTATATAACAGCTGATAACAGACCATTTGCTGATGACACAGAAAGTCTTAGTTTTAGCCTCTGTGTAGCCTGCAAAGGTTCATATCTGCCCCCTGGGATGGGAATCACAGGAGAGAGACACATTTCATTCCCTGCCCTCTCCCTGTCAGACCATCATAAAGGCAAAAGAATACACAAGTCTTGGGACTGATGAGACAGGGACCTTGGGGAGACTGGTGCTACAGCCTGAGTGAATGAGGGAAAAGAAATGCTGCAATCTGTCCCCTCATGCTTCTTTTTATGTGTACTTTCATGTCCAGCAACTTTATTTCTTTCAGATAATTACTCCTTCTCTTTCCAGTTCTTCTTGCAGTCTTGTAATTCTTGTATTCTTGGCTTCATAGTGGCTGATTTTCTACCAGCCAGCCAGACAGGGAGAAGAGCCTGCTTCCTCCAGGCGGGATGTGTAATGTCATGGATGTCAGCTCTTACACTTGCTTCAGTTTTCATGTTGGCATCTACTACTTAACAATTTCATCTCCTGCTCTAGGATCCTTGGGTTCACTGTCACCACGTTGAGATATCAAATCTATGTCTGCCAGAAAAAAATCTTAGGAAAGCATGTTTCCATATGTTATAAGTAATCCAGATCCATTTGTCTCTCCCTCTGGGTGAATAAACTCTTCCTCTTCCTTCTTCTCTTCTCCCTCTCACCTCTTTTGATTACCTTTGCTGATGTGTCATTTAAAATGCAATAAGCATTGTCTGTGAAAGCTGGATTTAGCAAACAGAAATAGATGCATCCAACAACCAAATGTCTTCTTGTCTGCCATACATCATAATCATTCCAAATAATATATTAATCTCAAAAGACTTCAGTTATAAAATTGCTTTAGTTGCTTCTGCAGATAGAATGTTTTTCATTCCCCTGCAGTCTTTGTATAGCCCCATTCATTTATCCTTCAGTTCAGAAGACAAAAACTCACGAAAGATCACTTATATAATTAACATAAATATATAACTGAAGACTCAGGACAGGAAGCCTGTCCTCTCCTCTCAGAGCTTTATGATTTTAAACCAAACATGAATATTTTAATGTAACATATTTTTAATATTTATCCCAATTTCAGAATCTACCAATCTTTCCATGTGGATTGTGTCATATTTCATTGTAAGTACCAGACACAAAGAGACTATTACTTTGACAGCAGTAAAGATTTTCTTAATTTCTTTAGCATCTTTCCCATTCTACAGACTGGGATCAGACACAGAACGTGAGCCTTTCTGAAACAGGCATAAAGTAAACAGCTTGTTAAATAGGTCATCTTTATTTCATATTCATTAATGCTTTATTGTTCATGGCTTTGTAACTTAATTGTATTTATTTATAGAAATTTCCTTTTGCAAGGCAATTTGGCTACAGCATAACTCCTGCAAAAGAATTATGTTTAAATATTTACATACAAAAATGTCCTGGTTCTTGTTAGGATAGGGTTATATGAAAAAACCCTGGAGATTCTTTTTATGTAACTGCCCATAACTGAAAACCAGCAAAGTCCTTACCTTCTGTTCCCTTCCTGTCAAGAAAAAATAAAGTCTCCATAAACTACACATTAAGCATTGAGACTGATCTGTATAGCCAAAGAATCAGATATGTGAATGGAGGTGGAATGTAATAATTGTCATTACATTCATCTAGTTGTGCTGGGGAAATGAGAGATTTTCAGTGAGGATGTATTTTTGTGCAGCTTGCAATGAAGACACGCCTTAGCCACCTATCTTTGTGAGAGATTACTGATTACCAAAGGATCCTACAACATCAAAAATCCTTCACTGTTAGTACCCGATCTCAGGACACACAAGAGAAATTGAAGTTTGAAAAATAAATTTGGGTTTGAGTAGAAAAGCCCTATAGTCCCTTACCCATTAAATTGGTTTCTATCAAGCAAAACCAAGCAATGATACTTTGTACAACATCAAAAATGTTAAGGCACCATGTGGGAACAGGGTAACCTTTTCTTTTTGTTGTTTAAATGGAATAATAATTCATTCATTATATTTCACGAATATGTTAACAAATTTTTAACAATTGCCCAAATCTTTTTTGGAATGACATGTTTAAATCAGCTGGGTATAAAAACCTATTACAACTAGATGTCATTCTCTTAGTGAAAGGTCACAGGTCATCCCAAGGGTACTGCTTGCCCTTATAAATGCATTACTAGCTATAAGCTATACTGCTACCCTGATACCCTGCCGTGAATTTGCTTATGAATATTTAGTAGGTATAGTACAGCTCTATTGTGAAAAAGTAAGAGATAATATGAAGATAAATCAGAGGTGTGTCAGACTTAAAACACCTATATGCATTTCTCAGTTATGAAAAGATTCCTTTAATTTAACAATTTAAATGTGCAGTGGGGCATTCTTCAAATCTACTGGGCAGAATAATGCAAATTAGAGTACAGCCAGGGGTCATCACCATTGCACTGTGAATATACTTGATTTTCAAGAATGTAAAACTGTGTGGGCTTGATCATCGCTTAAATCCTGCCTTCTTTACAGTTCCTCTGTAATACAACAAATGGAATGCAGATTTGGCTGATGGTTTGCCCATTCTGCCTCTGGCACCTGAGTTGAAATGCTGCTCAGGGACTGACTAGGAGAAGAAGACTTTAAATGTCCAATCAAAAATATTTCCTTTAAAACCATTGAAAAATAGTCAGGCCCAATGCATAGGAAAAGAACCAAAAGGTATGTGGCTAGATGCTGCTTAGCACTTCACTTAAAGCTTTTTTTATTGAGACTTGTATAGTTGACATCTTTGAATACACTTTCTTCTATAGCTGAGGACTAGTAGGAAAAAAACCCCCACACCTGTGAATAGTAATGCTTTTTGTTACTTTTTTAATGATTTTATGATTTTCTTCTTTTATGAAAAGGAATACTTTTAAAAATTGGGGGTTTTTATGTGAACACTCACCATTTTGAAAAGTTAATATTAGGATACACTGATGTTCTATGCAAGCTATAGTGTTAGAAATTAGTAAGTATTTTCTGTGTGTGATGTTGGTTTGCCTAAGTACATCTGCAAGAGCAGTTTGCTGTAGGGGAGGGAGAGTGAAGTCTTTATTTGCACAGTCATTTGTAGATTGGTAGAGAAGAAACTGTATCATGGGTTAGGAGAAGGAAAGAGGGAGGAGAGGATTATTTACTTGTGCATATTGCAGGCCCACCTTTGCCTATGCACTTGATGCAGTGTGCTGTCATAAATCGTGAACATATACCGTCTTATGGATTGTCCTTTCATATGAGAAGTGGACTTAGTGCTTGTTTTGATTTTAATTACATGGGGAAAAGGTGAGTCAGTGTCTAGGTCCAGTTAGAAGGTATTCTCTGATCTTGTTCATAGTCTGAAAACCACAATAAAGCACACAGTTCTGTATGCAAATATCTTAGTGAGCCTTGCGAGTTTGCAATCTTGATGTTAAGCCTTTAGACTGTTTTTATATGGAGACCCTCCCAGAGCTTACAGCCAAACTGAGGAAACAGTGATGCTCTGTATTGTTTGGCCAGGAATGTAAAACCCCAACGTGTGGCATAGATTGAAATGCAGATTGGTGTGTACTTGTCATTGATATTCCTATCCACTAGTGGTCTGACCCAAGACTGAAAAAGTACTCTTGTTGCAGCCATCATGCCTCCATGAAGTGACTTGCTAATCCTAGGAGCCTGCATTGTACCACTGTAGCAGTTCTTCCTGTGCAGACAGTCACAGACTCCTACAAAAAATATTTCACAAAGGTACGAACAGCCTTTTAGATCCATATGGAGTTCTGTTCAGATGTCATGTATGTAGAATTTTTCTGCCAATGCCTCTGATGCCTTCTCTTTGCAGACAGAGTATAGTCAATCACTTTTCAGATTAGTGTTTTTATCAGCCAACACTGTAGTTTTTATTCTGTAAATGGCAGTTCACTTGCAGGAAGGATGGTGTGGCTCCAGAAGCAATGCCAGTCTCATAAATAATGGAAAGAGAAAGTTATGTGCTGTTGTTGAAGACCCGAGACAGTTACTGGTACAGATAAACGGATGAAATTTAAATGAAATTTCCTTAAATGAAATTCCTAGATGTTTGTATAATTTTATTACAGAAAACTGAAAAGGGAGAGTATTCTTCTCTGGAAGATTGTTATGCACACAACTTACATAAGCCAGGACAGAGGCCTACCTCATGGCTGTACCTGGGTCACACTGTTCACCTTGAGGAAATCCAACCCCCAACTCAAGCATGGCTATCAAGAGCAGTATGGACATAACATAGCAGTATAAACTGGTTTCAGCTTTAGATTTTCACAGTTGTGTGGCTTCCTGTTAAAATGAGTTTATATGTGTCTTTTGAGTGTGTGATTAATCTACTGTAGGTGTGTGACAACCTGCTGTAGGTCACTCTACTTGAGGATGGGGGTTGGATCAGAGGCCTTCCAGAGGCCCCTTCCAACCTCAGTCATTCTATGATTCTGTGATTAACATATATTAACAACAAGCCGTCATTCTGTATAGAATGAACTATCTATGACCTGAGAAAAAAATGCAGTATATAAGGAGTACAGAGAAGGGATGGTAGTAAAGGACCTGGCAGCTGATACCCAAGGCCCAAGAGTCTTTAAACAAACTCACTAGTGGTCAGTTACTACTGCTTAAAGGCATGCAACCTTGGAAGTTGAGTAAAATTAATTTATGCAAAACCAAAGAGAACAAAGTAAGGAAGGCAAGATGTACTGCTAAGTCAGCATGACTACAAAGGAAAGAAATGGTCTGGGCCAGCCCATGGGGTGATTAGAAACATAGAATATTTTGGTTGGAAAAGAGCATTATGATCATCTAGTCCAACCATAAACGTAACATTCCCAAGTTCACCACTAAATCGTGTCCCCAAGTACCACATCTACATGTCCTTTAAATACCTCTAGGGATGGTGACTCCACCACCTCCCTGGGCAGCATGTTCCAATACTTGACAACCCTTTCAGTGAAGATTTTTTTCCTAATATCCAACGACAACCTAAACCTCCCCTGGTGCAACTCAAGGTTGTTTCCTCTCTTCCTATCACTTGTTATTTGGGAGGACAGACCAACACCCACCTCACTACAACCTCCTTTCAGGTAGATGTAGAGAGCAATAAGTCCTCCCCTCAGCCTCCTCTTCTCCAGACTAAACAATCCCAGTTCCCTCAGCTGCTCCTCATAAGACTTGTTGTCCAGGCACTTCACCAGCTTCATTGCCCTTCTCTGGACACGCTCCAGCAACTCATTGTCCTTCTTGTAGTGAGGGGCCCAAAACTGAACACAGTACTCGAGGTGTGGAGCACAAGTACAGGGGCACAATCACTTCCCTATTCGCTGGTCACACCATTTCTGATACAGGCCAGGATGCTGTTGGCCTTCCTGGCCACCTGAGCACACTGCTGGCTCATGTTCAGCCAGCTGTTGACCAGTACACTCAGGTCCTTTTCTGCTGGGCACCTTTCCAGCCATTCCTCCCCAAGCCTGTAGCGTTACATGGGGTTGTTGTAACCAAAGTGCAGGACCTGGAACTTTGCCTTCTTGTAATATGGGGTATAAAACCTACAATTATTTTAATTCAGAGTGGTGTGGGTACTCACTGCTGAAACTGGTTGCTAAGTTTGTGTTTGCAAGTGTTGCTGTTATTATCTGTATATATGTTACGTCACTTCTGCTACTTTGAGTAAGTTATTAGGTAAAAGTATGACACTAAATGGATGTGCATAAATGTATTTGTGTATGCATTATTCTGTTTAATTTTTTGGGAGTAAATAAAAAAAATATAGTGATCTGTGAAAGGCATTGGTTTTACTGTGATTTCTGTTCTCTCCTTTCCCTCCATTTCTGCCCAACCAGTTGTTTTGGCAACAATAATTAGTGAATACATAAAACACGCAAGGAAAAAAAAAAAAAAAGAAAGAAGAATAAAGCTGCTAAGTGGAATTCCCCTAAGACCTTTCTCTGAGTGAAGATTTGGCAGAAACAAAAGATATTTTTACTTTTGGGCTTGTGGAAAAAAACAGTTTTCTTTTATACTGCTTTCCAAGCACTCCAGTTTTTGTTTGGCTCATAGAAATAGCTCTAACTGACAGATGTTCTTATTGAAGTTGTAATAAATACTTAAAAATCATGACTGAAACAGCATTAGCACCATTCTGTGTCCTTTGATGTATTTGTCAGACACCCCCATAGAAATTTAAATCAAATACAGCGCCTACTACCAAACCAGTAAGTTGTGAAACTTTCATTCTTTTCCAGAACTAAAGCCAATTATCCACAGCTCAAAGCATTTCAAAAAGCATAATGAGACCATGATATTAGCCAGTCAATTGGACTAATCTGAATGACCATCAGTACTCCAAGCAAAAGTGGCCTTATTATAGTTACTGTTATTACACTGCTGCAGTTACAAGGTTACTTAGAAAGCTGAACTCAATCTATCAGCATATTAGAGACTGAAATGCCAAATCATCAAAATGGAAGCCTTAATATACAATTAAGAAATGATGAGATGAGGAAGAGGCCTATATGAAAATATGTGGGTAAAGGATCTCCTTGACATAATTCTTCTCCATACACTGAACCAGGCATTCATCTGAATGATGTATGGGAAATTCCCTTGCTTTTTCATCTTTCCATAAGTTTTATTCAGCTTGCAGCTTTCACGAGACCCGTCTTTCATTGTAGTTTCTCATTTAGATAAACTCACTAAAAAAATATATTTCATTATTATGTTTGAGTTTGTGGTTTGGTTTTTTTTTTAATATGGCTAATAAAAAAAGTGAAAGAGCTATAAGTGTTGATACTGCATTGTAGGATCTGGAGACATTAGTAATGAGGGAACACAAAAGGTTTTTTCGTGACTGGTGAAGATGACCAGATTTTTTGCTCTCAAAATAAGTCAGAGAGTGTGCTTTTTTTTTAAGAAGAAGCTTCAACTGTGCCTTATAACAAGACCATAAATGGACAAGCCTACTGCATGCTGCAGTATGCATCTGAATATTAGAAGTAAGGTGGACCAGGGCCATAAAAAAAAAATAGATTTTCTGCTTAAAATTGAGAGCTGGAATGATGGAGAACCTGGAGTGGGACTTTGGGTCAAATGAGCTCAAAAAATGAACTACCAAGGTCAGTAAAAAAAGTCCATATGAAAAGACAAGGAACACAGAGAAGGACAATTTGTTCTAATCCAAACGTAAGATACTTCAAGCAGCAGTAGACAGAAATCTAGTAGTGAAAGGAAATCATTGCCATACTCACAGAAGTTGAGGAAGCCACACTTCAAGTATAACAGAGTTAGAGTTCTTGGTTAGAAAGAGCTATTTTCCTTCCAATTCAACAAAAACAGATTGGGAAAAAGAAAAAAAACCACAAACAAACAAAACAAACAAAAACAAAATAACAAACCTGAAAGAAAAGTTCTACATTAAGATACAATAGGACAAAAATGAGTATGTGGCCTAGCAGAGAAAGGTATTTATTTGTTTGGATTCTTCTTATACAAGCAGATGTCTGCTTTCACCAGAGAACCAAATCTATCAACTAAATAAGACAAATGGAAATCTGACACAGGCATGACCTGATTTTGACTTTGCAACTAGACTTAGAGGTTGATTAGCTTTGGGAAATGCTATTGGATGAAGCTTCCTTGCCTTCCTTCCAGAAATACTTGATTTAAATCTCAACCAAGTTGTTAGAAACACTAACAGAGGCACCAGATGGTAATAGAGAATGAATGTATAGACAATAAATCTAGTCTCTAGTGGATATTCAGATGTAGCAGTTTAGAATTTCTATACAGTATTTTGCAGGCAGATGTGAATGCAGTCTAACTTTACCCCAAGCCAATTGGTTCCAAACCAACTCCAGCCCCGAAGTTATATTGCAGCAATTCTGTGACATCCTATTCAAGGTGCTAAGTCCAGGTTAGATTACTAAAAGCACCATTTGGCTCATGAACAATGTGTTTATCATCAGCTTATTGTGCCACTTTGATGAGAAGGGTACCTCAGTCTCTTTTATGACAGTTCATTAGTAGAAGATAATTAAACATGAGGGTATTCTGTCTGCAAGACTTACTTTGATTATCTCCTCAAATAATTAAGACTTTATTTTAAAATCTGAATTCTCTGTTCAGTGTTGACATCTTCTAACTCTGTTTTAAAACCATGAGTGGCTCTGACTCTCCTGTTTCATCATCA
>NW_010339094.1:51374-54003 GCF_000700745.2 Antrostomus carolinensis
TCCTGTTCTATTGCTTCTGGAATTAGCAGTTCCTTCCTTCACTTTAGGATAGTGAAAGAAGGAACTTCTAGCTCAGACTGCTTTCACAGAATACACAAGATGAACATCCATCAGTCCAGCACCAAGAGGAAAAAAAATTGAAGAATCTGTGTAACTGTGGAAGTCTTTGTATAATCAGTAAAAATACATGCAACATAAATTTTATATACTTATTGTATATAGTTATATAAAATTTATGTATTTATATATACTTAAATATTGGTACATTTTTAGTATTTTTTTCCATGACAATAGATATTCTCAGTGTTGTTGATGGCCTGCCTTCCACTAGCACATAGTTTAGGTGTATCAAATTCTGTCCAAGTAGGGGATTTTTTAAGTACTACAAGAGTAATACAAATGTTAAAAGAATTCCCTGGCTTCATTAATGTTTTATTTGAGAGTAATAATTACAATTTGTATATTTAAACAGGTCTACAACTTTCCAAAGTATTATTCCTACATCTAATAATTGTTTAAAAGAATGTTTTTAGTTACCCAGTGTCAGGAGAAAAGATAATTCTTTGTTCTCACTGGAGAAAAGGTAGCTTTTTAATTCTTGATTCATTTGTGAAAAATTAAGATCATTTTATAGCCTTACAGCTTACCAAAAGTTTTCCTTTTTAAAAGGTTCAGCTCAATGTTAATTTTCATTTAGCTGTTCTATAATGAAGTGTTTCTTACTAGAATGTTTATAGTTGGTGCATAGATAAATCATAAACAGGAATTCTAATTCTTTGCTAGTTATTCATACAAGTTCCATTACAGCCACACTGCAGGCAGTGATGCACTTCAAGGATTGTGCTGATGCTGATGTTATAAAGCAGAACAAAGTTTAAATGGTCTGTAAATGTCAGCAGAATCCTGATAGTAAATTATGACCTTGCTATTGACTCCTGAGTATCTTTAGCTACATTTTATGCATTTCACATAATGGAAGTGTAATGCTCTTCAGATGACACAGACAAAAGGGTAGCAAAACTGACCAAATTCACAAACTAAAAGAAAACATCAGAAATTTATCAAGAGTTCTGTGAAGTTATTTATAGAAGTTAAAGTCATCTTTAGGAAAGCAGTAATATCTGGATAGTAGCATTGCAAGAAATACTAGTGTCCGTATTCTTAGGGGAATTATTATTTTTATTTTTTTGTAGTTCAATATACAGAGCTCTGAGATTCAGCACATTAAACTATCTTTATTCTTAAGCATAAAACTGGAATTCTTAGCTTGCTTGTAATTTATATATTGTAGCTTTGTAGCTCTGAGGGGATACATTAATGTCCACTGCAGTGTCTGTCAGTGCCACATTCCATGACTGAGGTGCCAAGGCAAACTGAATTCAATAATACAGAGTTGATTATGGATAACAGAACCACTATTTTGTACCTGACATATAAGTGACCTTGTAATCCTCTCCTTAGCATTCTTGCCGGCTCCCCCCTGCCACTCTCTTTTATTGTGTTTCAAAATTAGATTAGAAGGACTATGGGGCAAAGACCATGTTGTCTCTTACAATCCCAAGGAAGAGCTTATTTTTTACTGCACTGAAAATGTATCTATTGTGCAGATCATTTTTTGTGCTCCTATTTTGAAAGGTTGAAAGTTCATATCATCCTCATTCATATTCCTTTCATAATCCTGAGTGGGATTCAAGAAAGAAATTTATATATTGCTTATTTCACAGTAACTAAAATGCACTCTACCAGCTTCTTTCTTTTCTCAGAATTATCCAATAATGCATGCTTTAGCTTTTTCTTTCATACCGTTTTACTTACTGTTGCAAATGTGGGTGTAGTTCTAGCAATATTAAGATTTTTTTTTATTTTTTTTGGTGCCTAACCAATCCCAAATTGTATTTGTTCCTTTTTACAAAAAACTTTTCTGTACCAGTGAGCCCAGTAAGGCAATTGCTAGATTCTATGAGGTTTAGGATAAACATCTTCCTGTGTTGCTACTCTCTTGTTTGGAACATAAAACATACCATTCCTCTTAAAAAGTTAGTCTGTTGGGACAAGAAATTAATCCTTTTTTTTTATTTTATTTTTTTATTATTTTTTTTTTGTGCAGCAGGAAGAAAATGGGCAGATGACAGGTACAAAGTAAAGGAAGTTGTTTGAATATAGCTCCAGTTAAGTCTGTACACAGTCAGGATCGGAATGAAGCTTTGAAATTCCTTCTAAAAGCTTTGAAGCTGTAGGAGTTTCTCCCTGGCAAATGTCAATACCCTAGAACAGGAGCTCTTCTGCTTTAAGAATAGTAGAATCATCAGCCACCTTTAGTGTCCTTATCAGAAATAACTTTGGGATGCTACTGCTAAAAATAGCTTCTGTAGTGCGGCTACATTAGGTGATATTTTAGACAACATATGAGTTCTGTACTTTAGAAATAACGAGCTTCTTCTAATAGCAGGGAATTCCAAGTGATACTTGAAATTTCTTATGTTTGCTACATTGGAAGCCAGCTAGAAAAAAATAATAAATATCTATTACTGATGGAAGCACTCAGGAGAGTCAGAAACCACAGTGTTAAGAATTTGACAGATGTGGTCAAGAAAAAATACAGTTCATAGAATCATAGAATGGTTTGGGT
>NW_010339095.1:0-17039 GCF_000700745.2 Antrostomus carolinensis
CCTCCAGCGTGTCAACCGCACCACACAGCTATAACCTCCAATGAAATGGTCACTGTGTACTTGCAGGTTTGCTCATAGAAATGTAAGATTCTTATTGGGGTTTTTTAGGACCAATAAAACTTTGCACAGCAAATGGTTCACTTTGGGTTTTCTATGCTGCTTCTCAACTCTGTGCATTATAGAAGTGCAGTTTGCTTGCTGAGAACCCAAGGAACAAAAAGCTGTTTAAATCAGATGAATGGTGTAATAGGTATGCCCAGCTTTTTTAGGTGCTTGCTGTAGTCTCCAGATTTAATAGTAGAGATATGCAATTTATAAAGAAACTGCTGAACAAGCACAGAAACTACTTACTGTAAAGCTGCTTACTGCTACTATTGTTAATCTATAATGTGCAACCTAATGGTGTAGATCCGTAACAGCAAATTTACAGGTAAGCAATACATAGTATGGCATGCACAGTACTACAACAGTTCTTCATAAGGAAACAGACTTTATATTTATTTAATCCTTTCTGTCACCAAAGCCTTTTATTTAATTGGGGGGGGAAAAGTATGAACTAAGTGCTTAAATTCTCAGTAATGGGCAAGTAAAATAAATCATCCCTAGAATTTCAGTTCAATAACCTACTTCACCTCTGCACCTCAAAATAACATGGAGAGCAGCTGAAGAAATCACTTTGATTCAGTGTCTCACCAACTAGTGGTATTGTGGTTACAAGGAGGAGGAGGAGGATCACATTCAAGAGTGGTTCTGCCTCTCACTCCAGGCGTATTGCTATACTGTGTGAGTATATGAAACTGCAAAATCATATCACAGAACAGTATCAATCTGTGTAAGATAAAGGTGTCTAACTTGTGGTGATGTTTCAGGCACTGCTTCTTTGTCTTACATGATGTATTGAAATAAATTTCATTTTATATTTTAAGTAAGACAGTAATAGTGTCTGTAGGCAGCGCTATGAAGTGCGATCTAATATAATCTTCATTGCGCCTACTAAACCTGACCTACTTTTTGAATACTAATGTGAAAATGAAAGGAACAAAAAGGGACCAAAGTTGGAGCCTGGCTCTCGTTTTCGGTTAAATGATAGGAGGTGGTTGTGAATATATACCCAGTAAACTATGAGATAATTTTAAGCACTTCAATGGATTATGGTTAGGATTTTAATACTCTCTATTTAGGAGAGGGAAAGGGAGTTTAACCACCCTTAAAAGCATTGCCACCACCAAGTGGTTAAATACCATTGTGTCCAACCTTATGTTGAAGCCAGTAATGTGCCAAACAAGTGTGTTTGCTGATGCGTGAGCTGATGTAGAACATAAAGCTTTAGCAAAGAGGCTTTGACTTCTGTATCGGGCAGCCCGGCACTGGGGGTTGCACCTGGTTTAAAGCTGAGGCTTTATGTCTCCAAAGAAAGCTGGGTGCCTTTCTGGATATGAGGAAATAAAATTATGTCAGTAGAAGGGATGTCATCTGTCCAGGCTCCCTAGGTCTGAGGGAGTTTGGGTCCAAAATGTAGTGCATGTGGCCAAAATAAAAATCATTAAGAGCTTCAGCCCGCAGCCCAGGGTATGAAAGGAGACTTGAGAAATGAATGTGCCGCAAGGAAAAGCTTGTAGAAAACCAGTCTGGGAAAATAATGTGGGAGAGAGAAGTGTCTGATTCAACACTAAATTAAGTTATTTCTCTTATTTAATAGATGTATCTTCTGCAAACAGTTATAATGACAGTCTGACAGTCTGATTTGGATGTTGTGAGTAAATGCTTTCTGTTCATGTATAGCTCTTAACTCAATAAGATGATTAAGTTTTGTGTGATTTTTTTTTTTTTTTTTTTTTTTTTAAGCAAACTTAGTATCATGCAGGCATTCTTCACCCTGCGTGGTGAGAAATCTGGAAACAGGGTGTCTGTGTTCCTGTGGGCCCACATCTAAGGTAGCAGGGTCACGTCAGGCAGGGAATTCCCTCCTTATACCAGGAGGTAAATAGACAGGCCAGGAATGGAGTGTTCTGCCTTTATTAGGGATTTAACAAATCTAAAAGCTCTCCTGGCATAGTTAATGTGGTTCTGGATCATTTAATAAGGGTAAACAAACCCTACATATGTCTGTGCAGCACCTTCTGCATTGCTGTCTGCTAATGACCTCTAATGATACAGCCATGAGATGACTGTCAGGAAGTAAGACCAGACAGCCATTTCAGATGTTAATTGCACATAACATGTTTTTTGAGGCCTATGACTTACTAAAGTTAAGTGTTTGTCAGTGTCCCTGGACTCTCAGGTTTCACTGTTTATTGCTGGTATCAAGTGTTGTCAATAATTCCCTCTAAAGGCAAGTGGGGAGAAGGGAGCTGGCAGCCGCATCCCTGCCTGTAGGGCCTCCCCAGTGGGTGTAGTTCCAGTGTCGCTGTCACTCCCAAACTGCATCACTGCAGTTGAACTTAATGGTAAGTGTTGCTTAGTGACCTGCTGTGGCCCTTGGTGTCTCTGGTGCCCAAAGCTGCTATTCAGCAAAAGGGGGAAAGGTGGATTGTGTTATAGGGAATGATGCTACTGTTGTTATCTGTTTCTTGTGGCACAGTAAATAAAAGGCTTTGAGGAGTCTGGTTTTGGAACCTTTTTGTTATAAATTCATGGCAGATTTAAAACTACTTTGGGTCCCACAAATACAGTGTTTAAAAGGCTGGTTCCAGAGGTGCTCTAAGGAGATGTGTGTTGACATTGTTCTGCTTTTAACTGTGTCAGAAACCTAAATCTCAATTTATTGTGTGTATAGCATATCTCCTGAAGAGCAGATGGTACCTTGCAAGCTGACAGTGAGCAAACTCTCTGTGTGCCTTGCTCTTCTGTCTGTCTCTTTCCCATATGCCTCTTGAAAATAAAAAGGAGAAAATAAGTATGTGCATGTTTGGGTTTCTTTTAGTGGCACTAAGCCAATTTGCTGTCTCAGCACTCCACTTTTAAATGCTACGTGCTCTGGTTGGAGTTTTGTTGTCTCATGGTACTATGGAGTTCTGTGTGCTTATGCTGTGACCTTCACTGAGATTGATTTCCATAAGGGCTTTTTTATCAGTGCCAAAACACTGCACAGAAGCTCCCGTTTGTTAGGAAGGCTGGCTGGACTGGGGAAGGCATTTCTAGATCAATAGGAAAGGAGTAAGTTGGAGTTCCAGGTTAATCTCTCTATAGCACACTAAGGTAGTGACCCTCTTCAAGGGATGATGCAAAAAAGTTGCTCAGAGGGAATTATTTCAGATGGGGAAGAAAGAAGAGGTTGATTAATGAAGATACCCTAGAGGGACAGAGACCTCAAATAAAAGGAAAACTTAATAGAGTAGGTGTAACCATTGTTCTGTGAATGAGAGGGGGAAAAAAAAAAGGAATCTTTTGCTGATTTTAATCCAGCAAAATACTCAATTTTATTAATATATAATTGGTATCTGGCAAAAAACATGTATCAGGAGAGGAAAAAACCAGTGAAATAATGTTATGTACAAGTGATAGTAATTGAGTTACTAGCAATAAATTCCAGTAAATGTGTGAGTAATAGGAAAGAAGAGATGATGGTTACTATTACCAGACAAAAGAGAAACCTTTGCACCTTCAGTGAAAGCCTGTGGAAAAAGAAATAAATATGTAAATGGTGACAGAGAGTCATTAGCTAGTGGTGATAAATATAATAAGATACATTAGTGCGGAAATAGCAACACTAGCAATTTGTATGCATTAAATTTTCTATGAGACCTCTCGTAGTTCAGTGAAAGAGAAAGTGATGGCATGGCACCAGAGACAAAGCTGTTACTTGGTATGTGCAGTATGACTCCAGCATCATTTTATAACATGTTGGTTGGGGCTATAGTTACAGCTTAGATGGAAATACTTCATGCTTTAAGTGTGAAGGCAGTGCTATTAAAAATAAGCTTGGAAAATAAAATTGCATGGAGGTATGGTGAGGGGGGTCTGCAGAGGATAAATAGAGGATAGTGAATCGTGGAAGAAAAATGTTACTGTAACAGAAAAGATATAACGTGCATGTATTTGAGTCCTGATTTCAGCTGCCTGTACTGTGAATGGATCTGGCAAAAATGAGCATGCGTGCAAAACCAGGCACTTGGTGCACAGATTAAATAGGTATGCACCCAGAGAAGGGAACAGACTTGCCTGCAAATTATGTAAAATAATTTTCTCCTTACACAGACAAAGATAACACTGTTAGCAGATGAGCTTTTATGTCTTGTCTAGTTGCCTTTATTCTGAAAGGGTCCCAGACAGAAAATTCCTTGTTAGGTACCCAGTCACTGAAGGGGTTTTGTTGGGGTTGGATATATTAAATAAAATATCCCCTGCTGATTTTATTATTTGAGACAACATTGCATTTTATTAGCTTCATATTTTATATAAGTTTTTTAACTAAAATAATCATGATACAATTGGCAACTCTGATGCATTGCTAAACAATCGTGGTAAAATCTCGCCTGGTGTTTTCCTAGCTGGGGCACTGGACTCTCATCTCCCTGTAAATGTGTTTCTTGCCCCTAAATACAGAGGGGGTAAGACACGTTTTTTGGAAAGCAGAATGTGAAGGTAATTGTGAACCTGGGGAGGTCCTTAGATTGCAGCCTCCCATGGAGACTTGAAGCTAATAATGTTTTTCATAGGTATGTTGAAACTGCTGCCAGCTGTTGCCAGGTTGGGGCCTGCAGCTGCTTTATGGTTAGTTTTAGCCCTACTGGTTTTTGCCAAGTGTCACCTTTGGGTTCAGCCCTCCTTTGTCAGCCACTGGTTTTAGATGGAGCTACTGAATCTCTGAGTTTGGAGGCAACAACAGGGACACAATCTCTTGCTGATGCAAGTTAAATTACGTAGTCGGCTTCAGGACTGCTAAATATGACTCTTGAAATTGTAGAAGCAACATAAATATCTGATTTTTATCCTTAGAAGAATCACGATTGTCTTCAAGTTCGATGTCAGATAATGTGTTTAATAACATTCCTTGATGGAAGATAACATTATCTTCTGTCTTACTTTCTACTTTGAAAAATGTCCTTTATTTATTTGCAGTTCAGCTTCCTCCTATAAATCAAATACACACGAGTGAGTTTTCTAAGAGAAATGCAACAAGGTTACAGTCAGAATCACTCTCTAGTCTGTGCTAGAAAGACAAGAGGTTATATTTTTTTTATTTTTTATTTTATATTAACAGAGATAACAAATGTAAGTTGAAGCAGGAGCTTACAGGGACAGTATATTTGAGACAGCCCATTTTACACTTTCATTACTGTGAGTTTAACATTCGCATATTTTTTGAGACATTTGGAAGGAGCACAAGCCTTGCATTCAACAATAAAAATTGCAAGCAAGTTGCTGGATGTATTCATTAGACAGATTTTCTGCACAGTACCTGGGTCAAATTTTGTAAATCAAGAATATTTATGATGTAAGGTTGTAAGTCATGATCAGTTGAAGCATTTTGCTTACAGTGAGAAGAAAAAGTCCATCCATATAAGATGTGATTTAGTGTTCTAGATGTATTGAAGTCAGTGGAAGCAGAAGAGAGGAGGAAGTAGAAATTTTGTTTCTCAGACCATTAAATTTAGATTTTGGAGATTTTAAGTTTCAGGTTTTTTCTTAAATTCCATTCTGGAAGTGACTGACTTTCAAAGTATTTTCTGAGAAAGCAAGTTCTAAAGCACTGAATGTGAAAGGTAGACTTCTGGATGAAGTGAAACATATTCTGTTAGTTTTAACTCTGTAAATTACAAATGGTATGATACTATACTTTAAAACTTGAATGGTCTCATTTTGGAAGAAACTAAAAAATATTGGATTGGCTCTTGTCAGCTCTGTCCCATCCCTGCCTTTGGAGTCCAGGATATTGCAGAATCACAGAATGATTGGGGTTGGAAGGGACCTCTGGAGATCATCCAATCCAACCCTGCTGCCAAAGCAGGTCCATCTCGAGCAGGTTGTACAGGATGGTGTCCAGGAAGGTTTGGAATCTCTCCAGAGAAGGAGGCTCCACAACCTCTCTGGGCAGCTTGACCCAGGGCTCTGGCACCCTCACAGTAAACAAGTTTTTCCTCATGTTTAAGTGGAACTTCCTGTGCTCCAGCTTGTGCCCATTGCCCCTTGTCCTATCGCTGGCCATCACTGAGACGAGTCTGGCCACATCCTCTTGCCACCCGCCCTTTAGACATTTATTAACATTGATAAGGTTCCCTCTCAGTCTTCTATTCTGTAGGCTAAACAGACCCAGCTCTCTCAGTCCTTCCTCATAAGAAAGATGCTCCAGCCCCTTAATAATCTTTGTAGTCTCCGCTGGACTCTCTCCAGCAGTTCCCTGTCCCTCTTGAACTAAGTAGCCCAGAACCGGATACAGGACTCCAGCTGTGGCCTCACCAGGGCAGTGTAGAGAAGAAGAACTCCCCTCAACCTGCTGGCCACACTCTTCTGAATGCATCCCAGGAGGCCATTGGCCTCCACAAGGGCACACCGCTGGCTCATGGTCAACTGGTGACCTACCAGCACTCCCAGGTTCTTCTCTGCAGAGCTGCTTTCCAGCAGGTCAGCCCCAACCTGTGCTGGTGCCTGGGGTTATTCCTCCCCAGGTGCAGGACCCTACACTTGCCCTTATTGAACCTCATCTGGTTCCTCTCAGCCCAACTCTCCACCCTGTTCAGATCTCGCTGAATGGCAACACAGACTTCCATTGTATCAGCCATTCCTCCAGATATAAATGTGAGTTTTTACTACTGACAAGGGACTCATGATAGATATGGTAAAAAGTCAGATCTGGAGCTTCCTCTGTGAAATGTCAAGTATCACAGAAGTTATTTACATCTCAAATGGAAAGGCAAAGGATGTGCTCTGCACTCTCCAGAAGCCAGGCTGGCCCTTGAGTTAGGTGTCTCTAGATACACTAGCTGTATAATGCAATTGCCAGAGACCTTCTGCTCCCTCTGCTGTTAAAAAGGTATCTCTGGGGACAAAATGCTGTAGTTGCTGAATGAGAGTGGCAGTTGATGAAGGGAGTCCCTCTCAAAGGGAGAGCTGGATGTGCATAGACATGCTCTCTGGTTTTCCGAGTGTACTTGATCAACACAAAGTGAAGAAACCAGCTACCATCAGCTGCTCTCCTTTGCAGTTTCCTCCTCTGTATCACTTTGGGGGGAACTCCCCCCACATTGAACAATTGGCTGTGCTGAGGATGATGTTTCTCCTGCTTTGACAAGTCAGTCTACTTACCTTACTGATTTATACTTATCACTTCTTGATTCCCCTTGAAATTGGCCTTTTCCAGCCCCTCTGGAAGAAGAAGAGAGCTTTCCCATCGGCATGAGTTGTGGAGAGGCTGGGATCTCTCTTTGGTTTTATCTGTTCCCTGTCCCCTGGAAGGTGTTTGTAAGTGCTTCCCCAGCTTCTTTGTAGTTTCTTGCTTCTCTGAAAAGTGTATGAAATTCAGGGAGTGTTTACCCATATAGCCAAATCACATATTTCTTTTTGGAGCTGAACTGTGGAGTTCAGGATGTTGCCTACTTACATCCTCCCGCTTAGTGCCTTGCCTTTTAATGCCAGGCACCGTGCCTAGCAGCCCCACTGCCTTTTGAATCCAAATTCAAGGTAATTAATGGCCAATTTGCTCTGACAGCTAATCCATTTATCATGCCCTGTGGTGCTGACAGTGTGGTGCTCCAGCCTTGCTGTGCCGTGGTTGTGCACGCTGGGAACAGGGGATGCTTTGCTGCGCCTCAACACCCCTTTGCATTGTGTGGTCTGTGGGTTTTTTTTGTTTGGGTTTTTTTTGTCTTTATCTGTTGCAGGCAGTGTACTGTCAGGTTTGGATTGACATACTGTGTCAAGCTCCAGATGTTGTTCTTAACTGGTTCTGAGCTGTGCAAGTCTTCCTCCCTTAGGTGTTTCTTTCAAAATCTTCATTTTCAGATGTGTCTCTACTGCTACGGTGTTGCACATCTTCCGTTAGCAGCTTCTGGTTGGAGGGACTTGCACTGTTAGCCAAGCTTTAAATCCCTTGTCAGTGGCAATTTAGATGCTCTTTTGTACCATCTTCTGCTTCAATTATTATCTTTCCTTTTTTTCTTTCCCTTCTCAGAGCATATGTAAGAGATGTGCAATTTGGCTTTGACTTTACATTTCTAATAGCTATTTTTTGTGTAATGTAAGGTTTTGAAATACAGTACTGCTGTTACTGTTTTGGTTTTTTGGTTTTTTTTTTTGTGTACTGTGGGAGAAAAAAAACCCCCAAACTAACAAACAGGGAGTCTAGCTGTCTCTATTATATTTAGCTCCTGGAAATCTGGTTTAATCTGTAAAAGCATCATTGGACCAAAAAAAAAAAAAAAATTACAGCACCATCACTTCTGCGAGTCTGCCTAGACTTTTCCATCCTTGCTGAAAGAGTTGCTTTTGCAGCTATACTGAGAGGTAGCTGTGGGGGACAGTAATTTAATTTCCTAAACTGAACACAAGCATTTTATGTTAATTGTAAGTAGGGTGACGGCAAATGGCAGTCCTAACTAGGGCAGCTTGAACTGTGAAGATATTGAGTCACCATGTTCCTCTTCAGCAGCAAGAGGTACTTGAAGATAGCAGGAAACTACTTATTTTTAAATAGTGCACCAAAAAAGCATCTACAGCTAAAAATGTCTTTAGGATACATAGCTTCATACTTTTATTTTTAGAAGTGAGTCAAAGGAGAAATAGCTTAGTTTTGTTCCAGAACAAATAGAAGATACAAGTTCTGTTATGCTGGAAAAAACTTTGTCAGTAAAGTTGGAAGACTTTTGTTGTCATGGGTACTAAATGGTCAAGGAGGATTCAGTCCCTGGTGGGGGTTAATCTATAAACTGAGGTGATCATAGAATCACGTGGTTGGAAAAGATGAAAGGGCTGAGTCTTCTGTCTGTTCCCCTTCTCTTTTCTTTGCTCTCTGTCCCCTTTTTTATCCTGACAGTGTACTTTGAGATTTTTAAAAGCAGGTGGGGGCAATCTTGTGACTTGAAATGGTAGGTCCTGCTCAAACAGCTACAATGTGTGCACATAAATGATTTTTTATGTTATCCTTTTGGGTAAGGATCAGCCCTGCCCTGATCACATGCCTTGACACCCACAGTGAATACCAGCAGGAAAACTTTGGGCTGATTTTTGCCCAATGTGACTTCTGCCTCTTCACACATGCAAGTGCTAGGGCTGTTCCAGCTGCTGAAAGGGATGTTTCTGAGCTGATGCTCACTTACCCAGCTTGGGGAATGCTGTTAGTGGGGTTTTTTGGTAGGCAATACTTGGGTTTTCAGCCTGTGCATGTGCTGAAACTTGTGTTCCTCTACATAATCTCAAGCAAAACTAGGTAGATCTGCTGATGCTGTTAATCACACCTCTGAATTGCAGTGTCAAACCCCTTCTGCAGTACTTTTGGAAACTGGATAAGGTGTAAAAACCCTTGTCATATGCCCCTTTAGTAGCTGCTACTTTTCAAGAGAAGGTTAAGCTGATTATTTCCTCTCAACCATTGTTTCATTTGTATTGTGTGCTGTGATTTTCTTAGTGAGATGATGGGAAATGCAGAGGGACTGCTGCTTCATGGTGCTGGTATGACTGGTTATGAAGACAGCTGTAGAAATCTATGGCAGCAAAAATAGATGCCAGCTTTTGTCTCTTTTCCAGGACCAACTGCACCCATGTTCCTCCAGTATAAATGTTTGCCCTGCTGCTTCTTCAGGGTCTCCAGTGTCAGAGATACCAAAGCTTGCTCAGGAAGCCTAACCCAGTACTATCTTGTCCTTGCTTTTAAAAAGTTTCACTTCTTACCTGACTTAGATTTTCTTTGCCCCAATTGAAGTGGGTTATCTCTGTCCCTATCCGCAAGGACACAAAACAGATTATTCCTTGCCTTTGTGCAACAGCTTTTTTTGTACTCTGTCCTTTTTGTTCTTCTTTCATCTCCTTTTCTTGGGGCTAAGCAATGCCAAATTATTCAATCTCTCCTCCTGAGCAATATTTCAAACACCTCCAAAGGGAAAAAGTACATTTCAGTTGAAATATTTTGAATAATACTTTATGTATAGTTAATTTAAAAAAAAAAAAAAAGTCCTGTATAAAGTTATCTCTGCATAGTGGCATTTTGTCAATTATACCTGCAGTGAAGATTTATCTACAGTATTTTTGTGTGTGTTTTTATTTAGTATCAAACTGGAATGTGATTTGTAGCTTCATGGGCAGTATATTCTTTGAAAATCCATTATGGAAACTTATAACTCAGGCGGTGTTATTAGATCCACTCATCCACCAGGTAGCCCAAAGAACTGGGGCAGTCATCAGCCACTTCTGCAGTGCTTGCTTTATCCTGCATTTCAAATTGCTTTTTAAAAGCTAGCTTATTAAAACAACCCAAAAAATCCTCCTAAGTGTTACAGGGGTAATGATCTTCCTAAAAGTATTTTTGCTTTGTTGTGCTATAGAGTAGGAACTTGCAATGAAGTTTAGAGTGGTTTGGTGTAAGGGTTTATAGAGAGGAAAAAAGTTTGAATTGCTCTCAGAGAAACAGCCCAAATACATGCAGGGAACGTATTTAAGGAGATGATCTTATAGCTCTTAGTCCTCACTGCCCTTGATCCTCCATCCCTGTGTCACGAGGAGCTCCCACCCCTCCTGCTGTCTGTGACTGTGGCTGCACATGTGGCTCTTTCCCAGTGCCACTTCCATAACTAATCCATAAAAATGCTGGTTTTGATATGGTTTTTTTTGATAATTAAATATTTCACTCTACCTTCGTAAACAGAAATCTCTCTTGCAGTTTCATGATAATGCTTTATCCAAATGACTTATTATAAGTGGAAGCCCAGAAGTTTTTTTTTTTTTTTTTTCCTACATCACTTTTCAAAACCTTTATTATCAATGTCTTCATTTTCAGTCTACTCCGATGCTGCTTATAAATGCATTTAGAAAGGTTAACATTCAAAAATAATGAGACTTTCTTCTTTTATAACGGTGACTGGGATATTGTGTAGTAATAATGTCTCCTGCTGCAATAGAACATTTTTTTTAGAGTGTTTTGAGGGCTTTTGTAATTCAAGGTTAAAGATACTAAGATAAGTCAAACTAGACTTACTATTTTGTAAAAGTATGCAGAAGAGGTTGTTGCAGTTTGTTCAAGTGGTTGTTTTGAAGTGATGCGTCTTTTTTGTCAACTGAACAGCTCATTACATGAGGAACTAATGAGAAAACATGAGAGTTTCTGGAGATTTCTGTCATCATTTCTGATTGGCAGAAGTACTCTCTACTCATTAGGGTAAAATTTTTAATGCAAACTGTAGTCTGGTCCAAATTCATCATTGCATTGCCACACTTAAAGCAAATACTGTGTGCTTATACTCCTATGCATCATAGGAGGAACAGAAATTGAGATGTTTGTTTTCTTTTGATCCCCAAACCAGATCAGCCTTTTTAAAGGGTTTCAGTGGGTTTTCTAGGGGAACAGAAAGAGCAAGCTGGGTCCATTTGAGACTCTTAACCAGAAAGACAAAGGAAATTCTTCTAGCCTGTGCAAAATTTCCCCTTCTGTCTATTAATTTGTCCACAGGAAGGTGAAGGTATTATAACAGCGTTGCTGGGGCATGTGTGTAAATTCCCTATGTGATCATTAAACTATCTGCAGTTACTGAAGGACTGTCAATTCAATATAGATTTTTAAGCAAAAGAAAGTTAATGTGAGCAGGGATCCAAACTGCCTCTGTGCAACTGGCTCTGTAGGATGCACGCAGAAGCTCAGCTTGGCTATTTAATGTAGTCTGTAGTGATCATCAAGATGAGTGTGTGTGTATTTTTAAGAAATACTCAGTCCTAGGTTGCAGTCAGCCAGCTCTGTATTGAGTTGTGCCTAGTAGCAATCAGGAGTACAGTCTGACTCGCCAGCCAGCTAGAAGCAGGTGTTAATATGCGATTTATTAAATGGTATTGAGTTTCTGTGCTAGTTTTTTTTGCTGTTTGTTAAAATATGAGTTTTGTCCTGACAGCAATTTTCTTTCTGTATTTGTGGTAACGTTTCTGTAATACCTGTAATGGATTAGAAAGGAATTTTGGAATTATAGTCAATTTTTGGTGTCTTTAAGTATCATAGTGTCCTGGTTTTGCTAGAATAGAGTTAATTTTCTTCTCAGTAGTTAGAAGAGCCATGTTTTGGTTTCAGTTCAGACTTGTTATGAGAACATCACTGATAAAAGTACTAATGTTATTAGTTGCTGCTGGAGCCCAAGACCATCATGTTTGGCTGCTTCACAGCTGCATTAGGACTGGGAGGGAGAAGTGCAGTGAATAGCAAACCCCAAAACTGGCATTTGGATGTGCCAATGAGATATTCCATATCATATCACGTCATGTTTAGTGTATTATCCGGGGCTGACTGGAAAGGGGGTGTGGATTTGAAGGGTTTTTGCTCTCGGGCTCTTGCTCTCCCAGGATTGCGGTTTTGGTTCGGATTGCTGCTCCTCCGGGATCGTTATCCGGGAACGGGCCAGGCTTATCAGTGGGTGGTGAGCAGTTGCACTGGGTTATCACTCATTTTCGTATCAAATTAAGGTTATCATTATTACTACTATTTTAATATTAGGGTTTATAAATTTTTCTTTTATTTCTATTATTAAACTGTTTTTATCTCAACCTACAAGCCTCCTAATCCTTGCCCCCCAATCCTCTCCCCTATCCCCTGGGGGTTGGGGGGAAGTGGGTGAACAGCTGTGCTGGCTGCTGGCCAAGGGCTAGCCCAGTGAAACTATCACAATAGCAAGAGTAAATGAAGGGAAATCTTGTATAAGGCAGCAGCTATCTGAAGTGTTTGCAAGAAGTCTGGGTACCACTGCAAATATTAAGGGATATGCACATGTCTTTGGCTACTTGTTTATGAAATTTCTTGCATTAGAGTAGGTTTTAACATATGTTTTAAAAAAAAAAAAAGTCTGCACTGCAATATAGAGAACCACTTTTAGTAAAAGTTACTTAGAACAAACCTTTTGTGGCAGTGTGTAGATATAAAAGATACAGAAGTAGGGAATGGGGTTTCCTCTAAATTCACTGAAATCTAGAAGGCAGATTTACTGGCTTAGGTCAAATATTTGAGTTAGGTCCCAGGATTTCTTCCTTGACAAGTTTATCAGCAGACAAATAATAGGAAGTTTCTCAATGTAGTACAAAAGTCAATCCAAAATAGTCTTCTGTTTTCTTCAGCTACACTTAAAGAAGCCTTACTCTACTGTATGTTTCTGTTCTTTGTGAAAAGACCCATAATAGGATTTCTCTGGCCTTCTCTATCTTATCCCTGCTTTCTAGGGAGGATGTGTTACCTCTGGCTTTCTGCATGTCACCTGCATACTGGTGATATACCCTTAGCCAAGGTTCATGATTTTAAGGAGCTACAGCAGTTGCTTTTAAATCTTCTGTGTTTCCCAGGACTCAAAATTCCTTATATTCATGCCTGTATCTATTGAGATGGGAAATATTTCTGTTTGTTATCTGACCACAGATAGGCACTAATTTTTAACAAAAAAAAGATAACTGGATAACAAATTATTGTAAAAAAACCCAACCAAACAACCCCCAAATCCAAACCTCAAAAAACCCCCTGAAAAACCACAACACTTTTGCACAACTCCTGAGAAGTATAAGAAACTGTAAAGAAAAAAGAAAACAAAACAAAACCCAGCTCTTTAAAAATCTTTTTTCCTAATAACCTACAAGTTCTGGTCCTATTTGAGTGCTGCTGTGGCTTCTCTTTGTGAATTAATCGAGCCTCTTCTGTAAGCTCTCAAAGATCCTGTGGAAAATAATTCAAATATCTTTTTAATAATGCCTCACCATGGTTCTGTTTAAGAAAGAATTACATCAGATATTCTTACTGTAATGAAAATGTATTTTTTTTCCATAAATCAAATGGTGAGGTTGGGGAGGGATAAGGCACTGTAGTGAACTTGTTGCTTTTCTTGCTCTGATTTGTTATTTGTTAGAGTTCTGATTGAGGGCACAGTGAACTAGTGGAAGAGGTATAAACCACTGGTAAGTGGAGAGCCCATCGCTTCTCAGCTCTGTCATGGTGTGCAAGTAGAAAACACATGTTACACTAGTACTCAGCAAAAATGCAGCATCAGCTGATGGTAGGGTATGATCATTGCTGTTTCTGCCAATAAAAATAATAGCAGTATTCCTGGCTCAGAGGGATGTTCCCACAGACAGGTCTATGAGAGCATGCCTATTCTGAATAAATATCTGAGGATATACATATTTGCTGTCAGTAGCAATGTGGTTATCTTTGTGACCCTTATTATCCTTGGGAAAATCTGATATCATCCTCTGGTTTGTGAAACTTTCCCAGCAGGTAACTGAGATCAGCTCCCAGCCCTGTATGCCCAAGGTAAATTGGCTTGGGCATTGGGCATGTGCACAAGCATTCCATGGCAGAGACCCAGACTCTCATCTGTGCAATGGCTGGAAATTTTAACCCAAAATTAAATTCTTAAGTATTTTACATTTTTATGGTGCATTTTAATGATGGTGTCCAAGGTGCAATGAAATTGCAGGCAGTAATTTGACCCATAATACATGAAACTCTGCATGTACTACTTTTTTGAAAAGGGAATTAAAAAAACAACTACCAAATATGTAGCAAGTAGTCTTCTGAAAAAGCTAGTACTTGCCATTTTTTGAATGATCCTTGTATTTATTTTGCGTTTCTACTTTGCCTAGGGGTAGCTAAATGTTGCTTGGAAGTATTAATTTCTTCTAAGTATTGTGTATGGTGTCAAACAGTAAAACACAGGTTTTGGTTGGCATTTGAAGTGATGTCAGAACACTAACTTGTATATTGTCATTGATCTTGCTGTGCAAAACAACTTGTAGCAAACAAAAAAAGTGTGCTTTGCTGAAAGCAGAGCTGTGGAATAGAGCTCTTTGCTAGTCTAAAAACTGTGAGCCATGTAGCTGATGTTTCAAGATGAGAAAAGCGATAGGCAAATTTGTGTGTCAGAATTGCTGTTGGAGGCTTGGCAGGTGCCTGGGTATATCTGGGAAAAGTGTAGGACTTTGGTTTGCTTCCCCACGTGCAGCTGTGAAAAAACTGTGGTGTGGTTTGGTTTTTTTGGGTTTTTTTTAATGTCGCATGATCAGAAGACTGGGTTTAATACTCACGAAAGATAAGTAATGGGGACAAGGTCATTTCTTCAGAGAAATCTTTCTTGTGCATTTCAATGCCAACTTGAACATATGTAATTTCACTGCTAAAAGATACCTTGGCAATACAAGTTTCAAACAGGTATATCAGTGTATAAGGCTTTGCATTCTGCTGTTTATCTATACCTGTTACTAATATTCTGTTTCTCTTGCTTTGTATGGGGCTTGTTAAGTGGATGCCTTTGTGAGTGAATATTTAGGGTAATAGATTTTGAGCATTCCTGTAAAGTGTCAAATCGTGAGCTTTGTTCTGAAGTAGTAGATTTAAGCATGGATTAGACACCTTCTGAGAAAACTTCCTCACTCTACTTCAGCACTCCAGTTTTCCTCCAGAAATAACTGTCCTGGGGAATCACATTTTTTCCCTTGGCCGTCTCTGGGATGTGTGTGCACCACAGTCCCTGTCCTGTCATCTGTCATCTGGCTCAGCGCTCAGTCCATGCCAGCCCCCAGGCACTGCACCACCTCTTTCACCACATCTTTTACCATCTCTCCTCAAAGTGCTTTTGAATGGGACTATTTCTATTTTCTTTATGCTGTTGCTGCTTTGTCTTTTGATGCTTTTCAACACAACTTGTTACTAATGCATTATGTAGCCTCTACACTTTTACATCCTTCTTCTTGGAGCCCTTCTTTCTATGCAGGGGTTGGGTACGTGCCTTAGTATTAATGTTTCTTCTCTTCTTACAGTCTTATCCTCCTGCCCATTTGTCCATTCCTGTCTTCTTTATCTGATTTTCATTGGCTTGTATATTTAATACGTTTTAGAAATTGCATTACTCTCCTGACTTTCCAGGTGCCCCAGGGCACCCTCCCTGCTGCTTTTCTAGAATCATAGAATCATAGAATAGATTGGGTTGGAAAAGACCTCCAAGATCATCAAGTCCAACCCCTGATCCAACTCCAATTACTATATCATGGCACTAAGGGCCACGTCCAATCTCTTTTTAAAAACCTCCAGGGATGGTGAATCCACCACCTCTCTGGGCAGGCCGTTCCAGTGCCTGATTACCCCTTCTGTAAAGAATTTCTTCCTAACATCTAACCTAAACCTCCCCTGGCAGAGCTTGAGCCCATGCCCTCTTGTCCTATTGTTGGTTGCCTGGGAGAAGAGACCAACCCCCACCTGGCTATAACGTCCCTTCAGGTAGTTGAAGAGAGTGATGAGGTCAAAAGGTCTCATTCCCTTCTCTTCAGGTATTAATATGGAGTATTAGAAAGTAATGCAAACCCTTGGCTTCTGTTTGGAAACATTAATTGCTGTTTCTTGCCCCTACCCTTTTTAAGCTGCCTTTATTGTGTCTTTAAAGCCCATCTACTGTTTTGTGCCATTACCAAGAGTAAATCCCCAAAACAATCATTTAAAGGCTCCAGCACAGTCTCCCCATCTCACTGTGTGTGTTGGTCAGCTCTGTGGGCTTGTAAAGCTTTTAGCTGAGGCTGGGCTTGTGATGAGGCTTGGCAGTTGGCTGTCACCTGGCAGTGATTAAAAGCAAAGCTTCTGTCACAGTCAGCTAAAAAGGCTCTGCCTCTTCCTAATGCTTGGACCCTGAAAAGATTCCCTTGCTAACTTAAACACTGCAATCAAGTCAGCAATCAACAACAACAAAAAACACAGGAGGAGTATCTGATCTCCTTCTCATCAAGAACCTGCCTCTCATGTTCTCTTCTGTTACTGCCCTACTGGCTCCTCTGCTTCTTTAGCCAAATCTTTAATTTAGCTCCAGACAAGGAATAGCAAAGAACAGTGGTTTAAAAAAACCAAAACCAACCAAACAAAAACCAACAAAAAAACCCAAACAACCCCC
>NW_010339096.1:0-18303 GCF_000700745.2 Antrostomus carolinensis
CGCCGTGTCGCTGCTGTTACAATCAAAGGTATTGTCAGTATTAAAATGTGAATACCTCCTCCTCAGTCATCACCGCTGAATACACTTGTTTTTGATTGTAACTTTACAGATTAGCAGTTCCTTACTGCCCATATTGCTCTCCAAAGCAGAAGGGTAGCCTAAAATGGCTGCAGATTATGATGTATGGCTGCTCTTGTGAAGCTGCAGCTGTGAATCTCAAAGAGGATGTAACCATGCAGAATCGCTCTTTTAGATGGTCATTAGCGCTGCATAAGTACAAGCCTCTTTCTCAGACAGCATTTATTCTTCACGGTTCTTCTACTAGTATGTGATGGCAATGTCATTTGCCAAGCATTAAATAACAATGAATGTTTTATTGAAGTACAGTATTCTGAACCAGTGCTTTTTTTAAGCTGTTTAAGTGCTTAATTTTCTTTTGACTGCTCCTTTTCATGCAAATGTGAATGTAGCAGAAAAAGCCAATACATCCTCCTCCCTTGTGCTAGTGTGATGTATTGGAATAAGCTGAAGGCTTGTGTGTGGGAGAAGGAAACATAGCTTAATTTGTCAGTTATCCACTGGCATCGTATCCTATTCCAGTTTTAGTCATCCTTCTTCATTTTGCTTAGAACAAACGTGCAAAAAAAGCAGAAAGCTTTCTGTGTGATAAGGAGGAAAAAGCGAGCCAAGAAACAGTCTCTTCCTTGCCCCCCAAACAGATGGAAGACCAAATTCCAGATTTCTTTTTACGTGAATGAAAAGAGGAATTAGGTCTAAATACTTCAATGCGTAGTTATTCCATTCTTCTTCCAAGGATCTCAAAGCATTTAGAGGCATTATGAGTTCATTTCTGAAGGGCAGATTTTTAATGTGGTTAACACCCACAACTATAGTAAGATTTTTGAACAGTCTAGCACCTACTTTTGCCATTATGAGAATCTAAGGGAAAACCATGTACCCAGTGTGCTTTGTTCTTTTCAACATCTGTCCTCTTGTTTTGATTTGTGAGCTATTTTGAAAATCTGGCATCACTTCTGGGTTTTAAGTTCTAATTAAATAGTCTGTCCATAAGCTTTACAATATCCAGAGGGCAAGAAGTGGGGGGGAGGGAGGCGGGAACTATCCTTATTTTATAGTCAGTGAAATTGAGATGGCAAGATTGTAGTTACTGAAAATTGCCAATAGATTTCCACGCTAATAGCTCCATCAAAAGTGGCTTATGGAGCCTAATTTCAGACCAAAGGAAATGTGACTGTGATCTCAACATTTCTAAGTTTTAGAACCACAAAGCAAATTGTTTGCATTTTGGCATGGAAATTAGCTGTACTATGCCATAAGCACTGACTGTATCAATTCCTACATTATCATCAGACTCTTTAATGTGATTTGGAAATGTGAAATAGTATTCACTTGTTTGGAGGCAGAGCAACAGATACTGTGTTCTTTCTATGGAGAAGTAAACAAATGCTCCTCAGAATTCAAGTGCTGTGGCACTAATTTTAACACATGATGTTTTTAATTCTAAACAGTATTGAAAGCAAGTGGTCAGTCTGGAGTAGATAGGCAAATTAATCCATTCTAGGGTAGCTTAAATACCTACTTTTTTTGCTGTGGAAGAATGAAGAATTTTCTGTATCATGATATCATCTGATATCCAAGGAATCTTTTGTTTATCTGATTCTTTTTGCTGTTTATTCTTTATAGAAAAGCTAAGTTGCAATGTAAGAATGTGTATGAAGTTCTTTGCATATATTAAAAGATCCACTAACTCTGTATCTCAGATGTCTGTGTATGCTTTTTCCAATACTTTTGTGTGTGTGTGTGTGTACCTTTTCTTCTTACTCTATCCTGAACACACAAGCAGTGCATCTTCAGGTATCTTTGATCCAGTCTTTTCTCCTTGGCCATTAGTCATATTGATTCTCCAGTGATAAAGGAAGCTTTGTTCTCAATGCAGTTTTAACAGTACAGGATCAGGGACTGTCACATAAACGTTGTTGACATCAAAGAGACTTTGCAAAAACATGTAACTTTGTAAAAAATACAAACTGAGCTGTATTTCACCTTTTGTATTTCAGATACAAAAAAAAGGAAAACTGACTAGGTTGGTTTTAGCATCCAAAAGGAGTGAAATTTGAGAAGCAAATAAAAACAATGACAAGAAAATTTAACTTCTTCCTTTTTCAGTTACCTAAAATGCTATTAAAAATACAAGCACGGTGGCTTTGTTTTTAATCTGTCAGTATTCCTTTAATGTAATTTAGCATTGATACCATTTTCTACATTTTCAGATGGAGTAGCTCCCTCAAAATTGAAAATAAGTATGTCATTGATTTCAGTATCTGAGAGTAGTGTTTTGAACTCCTTTGTTTGTGAGTAGGCTTTGAACTAAAATACTGTGTTACATATTGAGAACTGTTGTCAACCTGTATGCTTTTTATGTTTTATTGTAGTACAGTATTAACCCATTTAAGAGTTAGGCCAATAAGAAGGAAAGGAGAGGTAGCAGAGGTGTAATAAACACTGGTTTAATTTTTACAACACAGTACGTTATAGAACTATAAAACTGTGTGATTAGCTAAGTCATTAACGCTGTCTTAAAGCAAATAAGTGTTTAGAGCCTGACATACTTAGTGCTGAAAAGCTTTCTAATAGTCAATTTAAAAAGTAACTGGTGTTGCTTGGAATAAAGATTCTGCTGCTGTGCATCATCAGGAGCTCTGTATTAGGGCTATCATCCAGTTATTATATTCTAATGGATTCCCTGTTTTACAGCACTCGTATCTATATCATTTTGACACTTCCTTGAGAACTGTGCCATGTAGAACCTGTGGAGCACTTGTAGAGGATCACCACCAAGAAGGACTTAATTGATTTAAGTCCTACCCTCCACTTTACAAAAGGGTTTCTTTTTACTTGCTGTTTTATCCTGCATTTATTGGTAGTGAGTCAGGAGGCAGAGTAAGAGCCAGTCTAAAAGTCATTAGAGTCACTTAAAGTCTCCACTTTTCTAATAGGATCCCATTGATCCAGACACTATGTTAGTTGTTTATGCTCTTAAATCAAAATTTTCAGTTACACTTTAAGAGATCTCAAATTGCCTGGTATGAGACATCTTGAAAGTTCCAGACTTTTGTACGCAGACTGCTCAGTGCTTTCTGAAAAGGGTGTCTTTTAAGTTGGAAATTTAGGGAATCATGACCCTGTTTCGAATACAGTCTAAAAATAGATAAACAGTTTCTCTTTTTGATTTGCTAGATACTGGAAGACCACTTCTGTAAAGCTTAACTCATGTCACTTGGCGCAGTAAGTCCAACATTTGGTATTAGTTTGTATTAGTTCATTCAAATTTGAAAACAATGTTAGAGAACATTTGGAAGACAAATTTCCTGTCCCAGCCAGCTGAACAAAAACATGGCCTCTTAATATATTTAACATCTCTTAAATATTTTTTTTCCATTATCAGCTGCACAAAGGTTGAATCACTTTCTTCTTTTATGATGCACTTATGAAGTTAGTGCTTCAGAAGACATGCACCTCATAAATGTATTCCCAGGTCGTGGGTTTTTTTTTTTTGACTTTTAAGCAATTGAATTGCAAAGTCACTAGTCCTCACAGATGACAGAAAGAGAATACACTGAAATTGAAAACTTGAGAAGTTTTAGGGTAGCTCTTGTAGTGTGCTGTTCTTTTAGGACATGTAAGAGAAACATATCCTTTTTGTATGTATATCAGAGATATTTTTTTCTTTTAAAATAGTGGATATACTCCCAAAACATGTCTAGGATAGGATAAAAAGTATTTCTAAAATTGTATCAACTATTAAGCTGCAAGTCAGATCTTTAAGGACCTGGTGTGTTCCAGGCATTGCTTTCACTATGCGAAAATAAAGTGCAGACCTAAGTGAGCAAAGGACCTCGCACACAGTATTGAAGCTATCACGCAGGAGTGTGAGTTTAAGATGTTGCATGTCTCTGCCAGCAGTTGCTGTCTCTGTGGCTGTGCTGGCAGAATGATTGTGTGAGAGACGTCTGTCCCCTTTGGTGCAAAGCGTACACGTAGTCTGTGGTTCCACCTTTGCAGAAACTGATTTCAAACTGAGCTTTCACTGTCATACTTTCTCATGGACCCTGGGTAACTAACTGGCATGTCAAGATGAACCCCACCAGAAGTGTGAGACAAGTTGTGGGATTTTTTATTTGGCCAGGTATGAGTTATCCACCTGTTCAGCTGCAGGAACACAAGGACTGATACAAAGGTGATGCCTTAGTTAAAGTTGCCATTACAGGTGTTACTGAAGCAGTACAGCTGTGGAAGCTAACATTGCCATGGTTACCTGAGCAAACAATCTATGACTGACATCTCTTTGCTCCAGTGCTTTACTAAAGGGGCAGTTCTACAGTATGAATCTGCTGCTTTAAATGCTTCCTGCCTGTTTGTTCTTCTGTGTGTTATTATGACCCTCTTAGCTGTGTCAGTTTGACTAACAATATGCCATTCTCCAGTGGGATGATCTGTATGTGTAATATTCCAGGTAAAAACAAGCAAAGGGAATGAGTGTCTGGAAGACCACAGCAAAGTGGCAACTTGTAAAACTGGCTTATCTGGCAAAGAATGTGTATTCTGGAGCTGTGCCTAAAGGTGTAATTTTAACGTTACTGGCCCTGGGACAGCAGAGACATTCTTAAAAGGTTCCTGCTTCTTGTCCCCTCTTTGCTCAGAGGTTAATTGCTGGCAGTAACTTAAATACTTAGATAAAGGTAGCTCTGGAAAGTCCCCACAAACAAAATTCTCTCTTCCAGGTTGCATACCCTTAAATACAGTATTGGCAGAGCTGAACACAGGTTGTAAGCAGCTGTGTTGTAAGACATCTCTCTATTTTTAAACCCTTGAGTAAAGCCCAGATAGGGTAATTGATGACTGGACAGTGATTGAACCAAGCTTCAAGACTATCCAGTTAATATTGCCGCATTTAAAATGCCAGCAACAGGTTCTTTGAGGTCCACAATAGGCATGTTTACATTTGTACTGAGGAGTAACTGCTCCCTTTGGAGTTATATTCTTGTCTTGGTTCCATTCATTTATATGTAAGAAGAGTAAACCTCTAGTCAGCCACCCTGCACAATTATGGGATTTTTTTTTTCCTCACATTTGGAACTTGAAATGAACTTCAGGTTGCATTGGTAGTATTTCTGCTTTAGTCTTTGTAAGTCATTAGCAGGACAGAGTAAATAGATGCCTTGAAGGCTGGCTAATTTGTTTATAATAGTAAACAGCTCTGGTTTTGAGGGAGAGAAAAGCCATCAAACACTTCTGTGCATGGATGTTAATTTTCAAATATCTAAATAATGATTGAGGTTTGTATAATTGATACATTCAGGAAAGGACTGCATAGAAGTTATCGCCTTTATCCACCAAATAGAGCTTTTGCAGCCTTTCACAACTTCCCATATGTTAATTAAAAACATTTTCTGAGAAATTGGCAGCTTCGTGCTTTGTAGCTGATGCCAGCTTTTTCAATGGACCAGTTCGAGGCAGAGCAAAGGGGAAAATGCCTTGTTGTTGTGCGTGAATTACTCTGACAAGCTTTCACGTTGCCCCTCCTCTTATTAATATTCTTTTTGATATGAGCTTGTAAAACAGAGGATTGGCTGTTAATCTCTGGGATCTCAAGGGCTTTTGGCAGTGGCCCATAATTGATGTGTTCACATGGCTGTTGTCTGACTGCTAATGATTAGACAGCAGTGTTATCTCCCAGCTAAATCAGTGTTGCTTATAAATCACACTTGATAAACTGCAGTTTCATTTCTTCAAAGGATCTGTACTTGTCTGTATAGTTTGATAGAACTGCCAGAGTCATTTCATTATTTCATGACAGCTTAGATTAGGTTTATTTTTTATTTCAGTTGAGAAAAATGTTTGAATTTCTACCAAGCCTACAAAAATGTTTATTTTTTGTCTTTGTTATAAGCTCATCATGCAGTGGATAGAATAGAAAGGATATGTACAATTAAGTCAGAGCAGAGAATATAGAAGGTGTAAGTAACTGCAGAATGTAACACATGAAAAATGGAATACTTGGACAACTGATTTCTTTTGCTTTATTTGAACAGAAAGAGCTTCATTTGCAGCAGGTGTTGATCACACTGTTACACTATAAAAAATATTCTATGAGACACTGTAAGAAAGGAGAAAGTTAAAGGTTACTCATGTACTGAAACACAAGGTATTTCAACAATGGTGTCTGGGATTTTCTGGGTGAGATTGGGTCCTTTATGTTCCTCCATTCTTTCGCAGCAAGACAGGAATGATAAACCCGTACTGAAACTCTGCAAATCTAACTTTTGTCTGTGTTTGGGTGCTTAAAGAGCCTGCTAATGAGGATGCCAAGTTATTAAGGCAAAATCAATGGGGAAAAATGTCTTTGAGGTAGGGACATGAGAACAGAGGTCTCAGTGTATCCTGCTTCTAAGCCACAGAAAGGACAAGACTTGGCTGTGTGTTCAGTAGCCTGTAATCAGATGATTTGGTTCTGACAGTGTAGATGTTCTCATGAAAGAATTAAGGGAACACTAAACCTAGGTTTCTCCTCTCTGCCAAAGCTGAATGGCCTCAGACCTAAGGCAAGTAGGTAAATAAATTTAGAAGTCTTCCCTGCTTTCTCCAGTTCATTTCTTTGCCTTCATACCATAAACGTCAGTGTCATTGTTAAGGATTATTGGACACTTTACATCAGTACCGTGTTCAGTTCAGAAAGAGAAAAAAACCCCCCAAACCAAATAACAACAAACATTTTGGAGGGAGTAGGTATTAGCAAGTCTCCTCTTCAGGAAATATTTTCCTATTAAAAGTCTTCACTGTACATGTATTATTTTCAGAATTTTTTTAGAGCTCTTGTAAAATTATTTGAAATGCTAATTACTTTTCTCCCTGGTAAAAATAACATTACAGTCTAAATTCTTCTCATAGTTATGCTTCAGTGGAGTTACTCTGGATTTGCACTAGAGTAAAGGTATACACCAGTTGAGACAAAAAAATTAAAGACTTACAATAAATTTGCTTTCCCTAAGATACTGTAAATACCTCAAACTTAATTTGAGAATAAATATTTTATTTTTATTATTAGCTGTAAATATTCAACAGCACATAGTTGCAGGGATAGGTAAATAGTGCTTCAGCTCTTTTTTCAGTTGAACTATCACAGTGAAAAGGAAAGCTGAAAGGTCATTTTAGAATTGTTTTCTTTAGTGACTTGCTAAATAACCATGAATGTGTATGTCCCATTCTTAAAAGTAGTAATACTGTCTTGTTCTTTAAATAAAATCAGGACACGGTATCATACACTTGGTAGTATTTGTAGCTAATACCAGTGTCATGGTTTAACATGACCAGCAGCCAAACATCACACAGCTGCTCACCCACCCTCCGCTGCCCAGGGGAATAGGTAAGAGAATTGTGGGGGTAAAAGTAAGAACACTCGTTGACTGAGGTAAAAAGCATTTAATAACTGAAATAAAATATCTTTTTTCTAAAAAAGTACTGCTACTACTGCTAATAGAATATACAAACAAGTGGTGCAAAGTGCAATTGCTTACCATCTGCTGACAAATGCACAGCTCGTTTCTGGGAAGCGATCCTGGAGGAGAGAAAATCCCCAAACCACAATCCCAGAAAAGAGAGAGAGGGCTTCCCAGCCAACCCTTATTTATATACTGAACATTAAGTTATAGGATGTGGAATATCCCATTGGCTGGTTTGGGTCCATTGGTCTTGCTGTGCTTTTTCCCAGCTTCTTGTGGGAAAGTGTGCAAAGCTGAGAAGTCCTTGATTTCTTAGCAACAACTAAAACCGTATATGTATTATCAACATTCTTCTTATATTAAATCCCATACTAAATCCAAAACACAATGCTATTCTAGCTATTAAGAATAAAATTATCTCTATCCCAGCTGAAACCAGGATAATCATTAAGTTGGTCTAAGAAATACAGAGAAAAACCTAACTAATATGGGATCCTACACCCTATTGAAAAGCCCAAGTGAGAGAACTAGGGCAATAGTACAGAAATGTATTAACCAAAGATCCATCTGTATTGCCTAAAAAGCCTAAGGGCTAGCTAAATTAAAAAATTTGGTATCTGTAGACATTGATAAATACAGAGCCATGAAGAAAAATGATGAATTTTCAGAACATGCTAAAAAATGTAATCCATAAGAAACTAGTTAGGCATAGGTTTTGGTATACATAGACCATCAAGGAAACTCACGTCTGTTTCTGAGGATTATAGAGGTTCTTTGACAAGCTTTTGGAAGATAAATTAATCATTTAGTTGATTTTTCTCAACAAGAATTTATTGAGTTGAGGAAGCAACAGACTGACTCATAATGTATGCAACTTTGTACTTGCAAGTAGAGTAGTCTGCAAATGGGTAAAAGGCAAAAAAACCTTAGAGATAGTCCATTGACATGCAGAAAGTCAAAGAGGTGCAAAGTCATTTCTTTTCTGAGTTTTGTTTGTCGCTGGATTATACATTTCACATTCCTGGAAAAAACTCACCAAGTTACATTGATTTTCTATGTCCCTGCACTCCAGAATGGCTGAAGAGGCAGCTATTCCACCAGATTGTAGTCACATCATTGACTAACGGAAACTATCTTTTGGTAATGGAGAACTTCTCTTGCAGGGTCGTAGGGTTGTGGTATGATTTGCTTGGACATTGAGAATGAAAACTTGAAATGTAACAATTAAATGCATTCAGTCACGATGCAATTAAATTATCTATTATCTTCTGACACAGAAGTAAGAGTGGAAAAACTTACCTCGATCAGTTGGTGTCTTGGTATGTCATAGAGCAAGCACAGCTTCATTCCTGGTTCAAAGTCTCATACCTGTTAGAAATAAACTGGCAAATTTGGGGTATGATTTATTAATAATGTGTGGTGGTTTGACCCACAGTGGGACCGTGCGGTCCTGCATTCACTTCTCCAACCCATTTTGATGGGGTGGGAGTCACAACAAAGGGGGCACAGGATTAGGAATGAAAGACAGGGACGGCTCCCTCACCAGTTATGGTCACGGGCAAAACAGACTCAACTTGGGGAAGAAAAATCAGTTTAATTCTTTGCCATTCATCTGAGTAGCACAATGAGACATAACAACCACATCTTACAACACCTTCCCCCCACCCTCCCTCCTTCTTCCAGGGCTCAAATCACTTTGCACCTGATTTCTCTACCTTCCCCCCACCACAGCAGCACAGGGGACAGGGAATGGGGGTTCAGTCAGTTCACCTCTGCCGCTCTTACTGGCATGGAAGTCCAGGAACAAGATGTTCCAACATGAGCTTCCCATGGAGTCATGGACCTCTTCGGGCTCAGCTCCCGGCTCCAGCATGGGGACATCCACGGGCTGCGTGAGACTTCCCCCTCACTCTGGGGGTCCACCTCCGCTCTGGCTCGGGGTCCCAATTCCAGTCACATTTGTCCTCAGGCTCAACTTCTCTGTTCCAGCGTGGGTTCTCCATGGCCTACACGTGGGCTCTGCTTTGCTGTTGTTCTCCATGGGCTGCATGGGGACTTCCTCTTGACTTCTCCTACTCCATGAAGTTGAACTGGGTGTGTGGATCCTTGTCCTTCTTTCTGGCAACAAACCTCTCTCTCTGTGTGTCTCTCTTTGTTTAGGCTGATGGTCGTCCTTTTATTTGTCAATGGCCTCTCCTCCAGGTACCACACCTTCTTCTTTTCAGGACAGTCCTTCCCCCCACAAATATGAATTTGCAGAAGCGTTTCTCTAGTGCTCATTGGCCCAGCCTGGGCTGGGGTGAGGGGGGGGTCCACTTTTGGAGCCAGGGGAGCTTTTCGCTTTCATAAGGTCACCCTTCCCCCACTACCACGAAAAACGGCTTTCACCTCCCCCCAAACAAAAAAACCCAACACATAATGCTGTGAGATTACTATAAACAAATACCTTATCTTTTTTCAGGCTCCAAACCCTCAAAGGTTGAGAGTAGGAGAAACTTGGGAAGAAAAAGAGGTGATTGCCATCTTTAAAAATGAAAAACTTCTAACAGGTCACAGAACTTGATAAAGCAGTACCTAACCCTTACTAGCAAATGGCTGTGCCTCAATTTTTGCCATATTCAGTCACATGCTACCATCTGATATTGGAGATCATTTTATGCACTTTCTGTATAGTCCCAAGCAGTTCAGAGAAATTCCTTTCTTGACTGCAGAATACAGTTTATTTCTGTAGACAGGATAGGTATTGTGAGCAAATTTCAGTACTTGTTTATTCTGTTTAAAGTTTAGCAAAGTACCCAAGCTGACTGAAGAAACATTTGGAAGTGCAGACTGAAGAGCTGACCAGGAGAAATCAAGTTTCAACGGAGAATGGTGCTCTAGACACCTATAGACAAAATTATCGCAATGAATACAATTTTCTTGAGCTGAAAGAGGAAAAGTGTCTTTACTAGAAATCTGCAGGTGGTGATCTGGGCATCCTCCCAGGACTCTGCCAAATGTTAGAGTTGACATACAGTTTTTCACAGATGAAGCCTTTGGCAGAAGGGTCTCGCTGGCAGCTGTCAAATGCTAATCTTTGCCACAGTAAAACGGGTGAATGGCTTTGGGAAATCCCAAGCATCTGAGCTAGAATAGAAGGTACAAGAGAGGACAAGGCTTTGCCTGTTGTTTAGCACCATTGTTTCTGCATCAGGCCCTACTCAAAGCTTTTGAGTTTTCATCATGGTCTTCATTGTATATTAATTCTGTCCTTAAAAAATATTAACCTTATTGTGTCTGTGGAGGTGCTGTAGATACAGTCACCTAGTGTCCGAGGAGGTGTGGAGGTCTGCATGTAGAAAGAATATGTAACTGCCAAGAGACTGTGAGTTTATAGAACTGTGTGTGCTGGTTAGATGGGAGTGGCAAAGATGATCTTGAATGCAAGGGGGAAATTTTCCCTTGTTCCTTGTATTAAAAGATTAGTAGCATAGTAAGAATTTTAAGTGTATTTTTTTGCTTAATAACAAATATTCAGAATATTGAAATTATTCCAGATGTGCGTGTTTTGCTGTGAAAAAAGTATAACTTTCTGTTAGTATGTCTTTTTGCTTGCTTTTTTTTTTTCTTTCTCTCCAACTACTCAGTTGATTGGAAAAGTTCATTTTAAGATTAGGAAATACTTGGAATTTCCAAGTAGATGCTACTTGTGTTATTCATTTCAACACAACTACATGTCAGGTTTCTCATCCATACTACAATATTTGTAAAGCATAAGCAAGCTTTTTTAAATTATATTAGAACAGAGGTTTTTAAGTCTAAAATTTTGATCAAATTTAGGCAGTCTGAATCTCCTTCATCCTTCTTTTTTATTCAAGGTCTTGTGATTCTCAGCTAAGTTGACCAAAATAAGTAACGTCCTTAGTACTTCTGAGTTTCCTATATTTTTAATGTAAGGCTTGTAATAGATATTTCTGTCCTGTGACCAAAATTGTTTTCTACATCCATGTCTTGTAGTATTTCTTTCCTGTTTTCTAAGTACGTCCTTTTCATGGCACTGACCTTTTCTTCCAACAGTTTGATGTAGAACATTTGTTTGCCAAAAATGCCTTTATTAGGTGATAAGCGTGGGTTTTAACAAATAAAATCTCTTTAGGTAATGAACAGTATTTCAAAGGTATAATTAAATCCTTTTCACCTCAAATTTAATGCTAGTTTATTTAGGAAAACAAAACACCAGTTCTGTTAAGTATAGTGTCAAAATGCTTCTGAGAATCATAGAATCACAGAATAGTTTGGGTTGGAAAGGACCTTTAAAAATAATCTAGTCCAACCCCCGTGCAGTGAACAGGGACATCTTCAGCTAGATCAGGTTGCTCAGAGCCCTGTCCAGCATGACCTTGAATGTTTCCAGGGATGGGGCACCTAACACCTCCCTGGGCAACCTGTTCCAGTGTTTCACCATCCTCATGGGGAAAAATGTCTTCCTTATAGCTAGTCTAAATATACCCTCTTTTAGTTTAAAACCATTACCTCTTGTCCTATTGCTATGCCCCCTGTAAAAAAAATTGTCCCATATTTCTTATAGGCCCCTTTCAAGTATTGAAAAGGCACAAGAACATCCTCCAGCACCTTCTCTTCTCCAGGCTGAGCAGCCCCAACTCTCTCAGCCTTTCTTCGTAGCAGAGATGCTCCAGCCCTTGGATCATCTTCGTAGCCTCCTCTGGACTCGTTCTAACTGGTCCATGTCTTTCTTGTGTTGAGGGCTCCAGAACTGGACACAGGACTCCAGGTGGGGCCTTACGAGAGTGGAGTAGAGGGGGAGAATCACCTCCCTCGACCTGCTGGCCACGATTCTCTTGATGCAGCCCAGGATACGGTTATTGGCCTTCTGGGCTGCAAGCGCACATTGGTGGCTCATGTTGAGCTTTTTTTTTACCAGTACCGCCAAGTCCTTCCCTGCAGGGCTGCTCTCAATGTGAGTTTAGATGCAAGAAATACTGAATTGAGATTAAATTGAGATTTTTCAGATGAAATGGAGATTCTTCACAGGGGTAGTTTCTGCTTCATGGTAGAATATGAAGGAATAGCTTTAGTTTTTAGATGTGTAAAATTGTTTGTGGGGCAAGGTTTGTAGTAAGAATTTAAAGATCAATGAGATGTCTAGAAATGCAGACACACTCCTGAGCACACAAATGTTTTTTCCATGTCATGTTCTCCCACATTTATTTTCTGTAGTAGTTTAACTGATTTCATTAGAATTACTTTTGATTTATGATGCTGTGAATGAGATTAGAATCAGGTCTTCTGGGGTCACTGTTGCTTTAGAAAATTAAAGGTAGGGGCAGGCATACTTTATATAAAAACAAGGTAATCTCTCTTTCGTCTGAAAATCTAGAGAAAGCAATTTGGAGAAAGTGAAATTTCCATATAGGGCTGAATTCCTTTATTTCCTTTTTTCATTTGAGACTTAGTGATTCTGTGAAGTATTAATTCATTACTCTAAAGAACTTGTCAATGTCATTTTCAAGGTTGGAGGTTTCTTATTCCTTTCAGTCTTTATGTGGGTGTCTTTTTTATGGAGGGTTTTAGTTTTGCAAAGCAGGCTTTGTTTTTTAGGTATATCCCATAATAGGATTTGGATCTTCTTTCCTCATTCTTCCTACTAGTGCAGATGTTCCCATTGAGAATCCCACTGGAAAAAAAAAAAAAAAAAATTTTTTCTCAATTTAAAAAGCAGTACTTTCTTGGAAGGGCTTATCCTGAGTCTTAAACCTGCTCCTCTGCCTTTCTCCAGGCTGTATATCAGCAGATGGACACTGCATTAGGATGTTACCCCGTTTGGTCTTAGGTTGGTAGATTATGTCATCATTGAGATGTATCTTCAAAGATATGCCTTCATTAATGAGATGGAACTACACATGCATTCACAGTTATATGTGGGATGAGTCACATCACGTGGACTGGCTGCATGGCAGCTATTTTATAGTTTGCATTTTGTGATTTATGACAGAAACATTTCACATTTAAAATGCACACCCTCTGAAAGGTTTCAAAGTTGAAATGAATGAATACAGGATATTTCCACTTGATAACATGATCAAAAGTTACCTGTTTAAATCTCTGAAAAGTTATTTTATTTTGAAAACTACTGTAAATCCGCTTTTGTCAGATTAGTACCATGTCAAATAGGGCTATAGGTGTTCCTGGTATCTTGCTCTTCTTTCATTCAGGTGAGTATTCCACAGGAGTACATGAGAGACACTGTCCCATAAAGACTTTAAAATTCTCCCATTCCTACAGGAATGAGAATATGGTATGTCTGATTGCAATAATGTGATGTTGGGCACTCTCTGATCTGGGAAGTCCCCTCAAATCTGTGTACCTTCTTTTGTGAGCTGAGCAGTACCCCCTGAAATTTCTCCTGGTTGTCAGAAAATTGTGTACAAAGGATACAAAATTTTAGAAGCTTACACTGCTTTAGGAGGATGAATTTTGATGAACAGAACTTAATTCCAGCATGTAAAGTGCCTGAGTAACAGAAGGAGAACTCTGCTTATTAGAAAGGACTACATTGCTTGGCAGGATTTCTTCATTTTCTGTGAGCATTCTACTACTAAGAGCCATCGCTCTCTGATACAATCAAACACTTGGCAGTGGAATGCTGCCATGAATAACACTCCAGCTTTTTAGCGTTTGTCACTAATCAGTTCTCAAAAGCTCTTTCAATTAGGTGAATGAAGAAAATATTGCTTGAATATTTCTATCTTTTTTGGAACCCTTTGATTATGTGTATAAAGAGAGCATCTATGTAAATAACCTTCCTCAGATTTAGATTTTCATTCTCATATTAGAATCTCTCATGTGATAAACAGCAAGGCTACTGCTCAGTATGCGCCAACACCTGGGAATAATCATGCAAAAATAACAGTGAGAAACTGCAGAGCATCTGTTCTTGACATTAACTTTCCTCAGTTTGACAGACTGCCACCACCAGATGTTAGTCTTATGTGCCTTTTTTCCACTGGAGATGGCAGACAGCCTTCCTGCCTCTCTCTTTGCCTCTAATAGCTTACATCAGTGCCCTTTGGAGAATTCATGAAAACAATTGTGTCACCACAATGATCACTGAGAAGCACTACTTTGCTGTGCTGACGTTATGGTTATCAAACAAGATGGGCTAATTTTAAAGCGTGGAAAACTGGGGCAAGATTTAAGATCAGCATTTTTTTTTTTTTTATGAGTCAGGTCATATTTGTGTAGTGAACATGAACCTTAGGGACAGCAAACATCCGCTTAATTCTCAACCAAAGGCTTAGTGTTTTAATTCACAGAGCAACAGCCCCTTTTACTGCAATAGCCACTCTTTGGCCTTGTCCTGTGTGAGTGTTGATAGTGCAAAATATGAACATTTATTAGCAGGTCTAAATAAACCAGAACTGAGAACAAATATTGTACCAAAGAACTTAGTAGGGTACGTTGTCAGATCCGTGCTTTCTTTAGCTCTCCCTCAACTGTTTATAATACTTGGAAAATGGAAGACACATCTGCCAGTTTAGTCTACATTCATTTAAAACATTGAGTAGTTTAATATGATAATAGAAAACATTTTGGTTTTTCTCTGGCTTTGTGATGAGCGTGTTTTTTGGAGAATGATGTTGCACGTTGTAGTAGGAGGTTTTGCACAGCTTCAGGAAGTGACGTGTAAACTATCAAATACTCCATTCATCAGCATTTCTTGCTTTTATAAAGGGATGTGGCTTCACTTTTCTTAAGCACTGGGCTCCATTTATCTGCTAGTTACTGCTACTGGTTCTCTTCTGGCTTGAAGTAAGATAGTTAGGAACTCCTCTAAATTATACCTGGGGTATGTATTGACCCGCTTCACTGGCAGATCCCCATTATGCAGCCAGTGCCAGGGAGCAGGGCTGCGTGCCGTCCTGCTGTTGGCCTGCACTTGGCATCAGACACACAGAATCTGTACAGCGTAGAATGAGTGTCCCCCCCATCCTGGGCATACACAGTTATGTTTGTTGATGTTATGCTTACTATTAGATATTGCAAGTAGCAGCTGCTCTTGGTGGTCAGTTGATATTTGACTTGCCTGTGTGCATTCAGATCTGTTGTGCAAAGCATGCTTGCCTGTGCTTTAACTGCAATTATGAAGGCATAAAGAGAAGAATAAAGATATTATTGCTTGACTGCATTGTTTTTACACCACAGGAACTCTGCTTTAGTCAGTAGAGTTTCACTAGTATTATCAGGTTTTTACCCCTAACACATGCTTTTAGAATTCACATTTTGCTTTGAATTTTTTTTTTCCCCTGCCTGTGGCCTGAAGATTATTTTAGTCCTGAATAAAGAGAGTCCCCCCAAAATGAGGAAGAGTTTGGAGAAGAATGTGGTTACAAGTCTCTCCTCTCTCCTCCCTGGTTCTAGTGTGATGTACATATAAATGATGCTCAAAGCAAAGTAATTGTTACAAAGGCTAATTGTAACAGTTGTTAAAATTAAAAAAAAATATATATTTTAGGTTTACATTTTATTTTCTCATTATGAAAAGTGGCCATGTGATGAAGTGAACTGATCTGTGATACAAAGGATTTACAATACAAGGATAATGCTCTTCAGTCCTTTCTTCTCTTCCTATCCCTGTTTACCAACTTGGGTTTAAAGGAAAGCAAAATTAACTTTGATCTACATTAAGATACATTTGAACAAAACCTAGATGACAATGTACACTGAGTCATTATGTCTTTTCTGATGAATCTTCTTATGTGGTCCAAAATTAAAAACAGCATAGACTTGATGTCTGATCATCTATTTGAAAGCAGCTAGAAAGCAGACATTTTAAAAGAATCATTGGATTCAAGAATGATTTATTGGTGTGGTATCTATGATCCAGAGGGCCAAATAAATATAAATTTTAGGTGGTTTAGCTATTTGAGCAGGCACACTCATATCCTCGGTTAGTGATCTTTTATGTGACAAAGGACCTTATGGCCACAGTAAAATACTGAGAACCCTCAAGCCAAATCTGTATGCAGAAAATCTGCTACTGGGTATATTGGAAGTCATAGAGGCAAGATAACTTCGTCAGATTATACATAGATACTCTCTCTGTATGAATTGTCTATGTACAGACTGATTGTCTGGCGAGTTGTATTCTTCTAAATATGCATTTTGGAAACCCTGAGAAATTAGATGGTTTGGAGAGATTCTAGTAAAAGTCCTCATCTGTTATTTCAAGTAGAAAGATGTAAATGTTATCTGTAAACTGTTAGGTGGGTGATCCTAATGTATTTTAAATGACTGGATGACAAGAGATTCTATTTGATGCCATATGGATATTAGAATTGTTCCAAGTGCTAATTTCTCTGTGATGCACATGAAGAAATGGCATTTAAATGTCTTTTTACTGTCTTCATAAATGTTTTTCTTTAAATAGAAAATGAAGTTCCCAGTTTGCAAAATTGATTTCCATCCACAAATCAGTCTTTGTCAGGGCCAAGAAAAAAGTGGCCTTAATCCTTGTTTTTAAGATTTATTATTATTTCATAGTAGCAATCTATGATAACAGGGAATAGTCTGGTAGAAACTTAGCAATTGCCTTGTTTAGCGTAATAGATACTTTTGTACTTAATTTTTCATGTGCAGCATTTGGGATGATGTCAAAAAAATTAAACTCATAAGACTGAAATTACCCGTGACACGCCAAATCCCTGCATACACAAATGCAGTGTTGGCAAACTGGGCTTTCTGGGTTTTTTTGTTCTTGCTGTCTTTTTTTTTTTTTTTTTCTATTTATCTTTTTAAAAAACATCACAGCACCGTTATAGTAAGTTTGTCTGTTGTTTTCAGGTTGATCCCCTGTTTACAGTGCCTGCACCTCCACCTCCGATTTCCAGCAGTATCACACCTCAGATTCTGCCTTCCTACTTTTCCCCATCTTCATCCAATATTGCAGCACCAGTCGAGCAGCTTTTGGTACGGACTCGTTCAGTGGGTGTAAATACTTGCGAGGTTGGAGTAGTAACAGAACCTGAATGCCTTGGACCCTGTGAGCCTGGGACCAGCGTGAACTTGGAAGGAATTGTGTGGCATGAAACTGAAGAAGGTAAATTGTTTTTTCCATTAGGTGTGTCTGTGAAATATGTTAATGAGGAGGAGACTTTGCTGTATCTGCCTGGGTGCTAACTAAGGGCTTGCTGGTCTGTTTGGACACCATTATGGACAATGGCAGTCACAGCTTTATAGTTCATTTAGTGAGTTTTTATTTAAAAAAACCCCAAATGGCAGAGTTTTTATTATTTAAGCAACTGTGTTTTTCAGATGACCTACCATGTAACCGCCAGTTAACTGAATTGTTTCCTATTGCTATATTGAGAAAAACATATAAAGAAATAGCTAATAGAGTAGCATAAATGTGCTATTTAAATGTACCTCATTAGGGGGGCGTTTACGTGATGGGAGTGGATATAGGGACAGTTTAGATGAAAACTTAGAAAGCCGAATATTTTGTAATTCAGACACTGTGATCAAAAATTGCACCGTTACCTAACAGTAGAAGCCCCAGAAACGCTGCAAAAATTAAATTTGCTGTGATTATTGTTTGCATTTTGGCTATTTGAAACATACTTTAAGAAGAAAGCATTCTTGGTCAAAGAGAAGTGTTCCATCTGGTGAAGAAGTTCTATCTAAACCAGAGTAGTTTCTTTAATATCCTTTGAAGGCATTTGGCCAAGTAGGAGTGCTGGAGAGCTTTGGGGAATACTAAATGTTGATGTGCTATGATTTAGAAAAA